>NC_053155.1:184721829-185028079 GCF_016835505.1 Polypterus senegalus | reverse complement strand
GGCAGAGGACATTCTTTTCTGCAGCCCCATACACAGCAAGCTGTGATGCACTATGCATTCTGAAACCTTCCTCTAATGTCCAACATTAAGTTCTTCAGAAATTTGTGCTACAGTATTTCTTCAGTAGGATCGGCCCAAACAGGCTAGCATTCGCTCCCCACACCCATCAGTGAGCCTTGGGCACCCATTACACTGTCGTTAGTTCACCAGTTGTCCTTCATTGAACCAGTTTTAGTCAGTACTAACCCCTGCATACTGGGAACACCCCATGAGACCAGCCTTTTTTGGAGATGCTCTTACCTAGTTGTCTAGCTATCACAATCTGGCCCTTGCCAAAGTTGCTCAGATCTTTAAGCTCGCCCATTTTTCCTTCTTCCAACACAATGCCTTCAAGAACTGACTGTTCACTTACTGCCTAATATATCCCACCACTTGACAAGTGCCATTATAATGAGATAATCAATGTTATTCAACTCAGCTATCAATGGTTTTAATGTTGTGGCTGATCAGTGCTCGTATTCCTTGTTTTGCATTATCTTTGTTACCTCCTTCTACAGTGGGTACGGAAAGTATTCAGACCCCCTTCAATTTTTCACTCTTTGTTATATTGCAGCCATTTGCTAAAATCATTTAAATTAATTTTGTTCTTCATTAATGTACACACAGCACCCCATATTGACAGACAAAAAAAGAATTTTTGAAATTGTTGCAGATTTATTAAAAAAGTAAATATGATGTTAATGAAACACTTTCCAAACAACAAGCTCTGGATTACTAAGGAGCTAAAAGGCCTCCTAAATGAAAAAAACAGAGCATTCAAATCCAGTGTAAAAGAGGTACTGAAGGATGTACAGTGTGTGCCGAAACTGAAAAGAATATGATAGTAAATTCACTATTTGTTTAACTTTATTTCCATAAATGCATCAGATGCATGGACTTTCATGTGGTAAACCTCATAAGAAACCCTGAACATAAATTAAGAACCATAATCATCATTCCCAACAGTCCAATCTTAAGGTCAAGGTTTTAAATTAATTAATCTCATATCTTGTGGATAATCTAACAGTTCTGATCTTGATTGTCAGTGGATATTATCAGACAGAAAGAGAGTGAACAGAGGGTGGGTGGAATGTGAAAGGCTGGATATGATCTGAATGGCTTTATGACCCAGTCTAGGAAAGCAGTATTTTTTATTTTCAGTAAAAATCGGAGGATATGGAGATGAAGCGAATTGCATTTTGTAAACAAAACACAGAATGATTGGTCTTTAACTTCATCATCCCAAGTGTAATTGTAAGATACCTTAGTGAAAAGGTAGGCCCATAATGACAGCTTGTTGGGCCATAGCCTAGAAAGGATTCAGATATTAATATGTTCTGGCATGGATACCAGTTTTTTATTTAATGGAAGGGCCTCTGGAAATTATTATTTCATGGATTATGTTTGGCAGCAGGTGGTCCAGTGTAATTATGTACAACATCCTGCTTTATATTAGCAGGCCTCTGCAGGATTTTCAACAAATTCTTATATGTCTTAGGGATTTAAAAAGTAGGGATACCTAAGATCGCCAGAGGGAACACTGTAAGCAGGGCCTCAGGAGCTCATCCCAAATTCCAGAGGTGGTTTCAGGCTTTGACCCAGAATTGATACCAGGTATAAGTTTGAAAGTCTTTCCAGTATTCTATTAGAATGTAGCCTGGAGTCAAGTGTTGCTAAGTGAAAGGTTGTGTTTATTAAAGGAGGCAGAACTATAGCCGCTTTTCCACTGCATAGTACGGCATGACACGGTTCAGTACAGCTCACCTTGGTTCGGCTCAGTTCAGCTCGGTTTGCGTTTCGACTGCAGTTTAGTACCGCTTTAGAGTGGGCGGGATTATTCACGTGTCGTTATAGTTGCGCCGCCTCTACTGCTCGCTCTTCATTTTTTTTAACTTGTCCCTACAGTGTTTGTAAGTCCTATGGTAGCCGTGTGCAGCCAAGAGCTGAGCGACCTCCTGGAAAATTTTTCATTCGCGCTGCCCATCCAGCTCTCGCTGGATCCGCCTCGGCTACCAACGAGGACCGTCTGTACTTCCTCAACAGACCACGGAACAGCCATTTTTGGTTAAAACCAGTTCGAACCTTCGCGGGTCTGTTGTGTCTCCGTCGCAAGTTCAGTGACGCAGTAATGACGATTTTCTCCGCCAATCAGTGACCAGCAGAGTTTACACGTCACATTTTGGTAACGGTTCGGCACGCTTGGAACCTCGGCTGAGGTGGTACTAAAAAAAGGACCAGGTACCAGGTACTGTTCCCAGTGGAAAGCCCCGCAAAAGTGAGCTGTACTGAACCGTGTCGTGCCGTACTATGCAGTGGAAAAGCGGCTTATGAAGCAGTCAATGATGTGTGTGTTCTTGCTGTGGACAAGTGCAGTAGACACCATGTGAAGAGTGAGTGACTTTATTTGTGTATGGGTAGGCTCAGAAGAGGCATTAGTTTTGGTATTTAACTTTTTTTTCCTTAAAAAACATTTATTTTATTTATCTAGGCCATCTTACTTTTCTTTGGGTTTAGAGTGCCCCCTACTGGTTACACGTAGATTGGCACCTGATCTTCCAGGTTTAAGAAGGAGTAGAATCCTATTGCAGAGCCGCAGAGCCATACACCACCGCAGTTTGTATATGTCACTGCAGTTTCTTGGCAGAAGTCACTGAATATAATTAGCAGCAGTTTCACAATGGAAGTGCTGTTTCCTCAAGTCTATACTACATGCTAACCACACAAACTTCTAACCTTAACAACACTAACCTCTAACCTTAATTTACCCTAATCTTACTTCCGTCAAGAAACTGTGGTAACATGTGGCTCTTCCTCTGCATTTACTATGGATACAGTCAATTTTAAATTACTGATATTAGGAAAACTATACTTTTGCCTTTTAGACCTGCCCAGTTTCTCCTGACCAATCATGTAGCATAATGAATTTCCCTGCTGTTTGTAAAAGTGTCCTCTCATATTGGATTTGTTATCTATCTGAAATTCATATTAGAATTTTGTTTTGCTTTAGGTATGAGCAATTAATAACTCTGAGGATGGAGACTGAAGGAGCAGTCAAGTAAGCGTTCATTCAATGAAGTAATGATCAAAATAAATAAGGATGTCCAATGGGAAGTGACAGTGTAACCACTTATTTGAAGATTTTTTATAAAAATGACAAGTTATTGTTAAAAGAAAAAGACAAAACTGGAGGGACGTTTGTCTTAGGCTCCAGAAGCAAATAAACGGGAATAAGCAAAAAGATAATTTCCCCTAGGGAATTACTACAGTGTACCAAATACCAAGTACCAAAAAAATGAGACATAGACTTGTCTTGTGAAAATCAAGGACACTCACCTCCAATGAGATAGATTCCACACTCCTTCGCCATTTTTGAAAGCTGTTGTGAAGTTTCCCCTGGGACTGGCTCGGCATTTTTAGGGTAAAGTCTGGTTCCACATGGAAAGTTAAAGCATTCCTTTTGTGAGGGATAAGAAGCAAATACAGGGGATTAATGCTGTACCATATGCTGACTTCATATATTCTAATATTTAATATATGTGCCTGTGTAGCCTGTTTTTATATATGTATATATATATATATATATATATATATATATATGTATATATGTATGTATGTATATATATATATATACAGTATATACAGGGTGGTCCAGGTCTAATTATGCAATTATGAAAAGGCGAACACATTGCACCCGCTGTTCGAATGACAACTGTCTCCCCGCCATTGTGGAATGCAGGGCAGGTGCTATCATCTATCTGCAATAAAAATAATTTTTGTGAATTCTCTATGTAATAAACTTAATAAGTTATAGCGTAATGAAAATTGCATAACTAAATGTGGACCACCCTATATATATATATATATATATATATATATATATATATATATATATATATATATATATATATATATATATATTGCATAGTTTTACTGTCAAATAATGCAAAGAGTATGCAACATGTGTTTTTCGTCCTAATTCTGGACTCATCAGGCATATACACTCTCTGCACCCGCTTTCGGTGATCAAACCTCAGTCATCAACGGTGAAGCCTCTTTACGTTGCGCCACAGCGTGTGGTTCATTTATTTGACAGCATGTAGATCAGGGTAATTACATTCATGGAATTCGTAGTCTGAATCACAATCTGATTGTATGGGTGGTTACCTACCAGGTAACGCTTGTGGTTGGTCTGCAAGTTGGCAAACATCTGCCATGGTGCCCTCTTCAGTTACGGGAAGCAGATCATAGAATGTTGCATAGTTTTACTGTCAAATAATGCAAAGAGTATGCGAGTTTCGATCCCCGAGAGGGGGTGCAGTGAGTGTGTACACCTGATAAGCCCAGAACCAACCACAAGCGTTACCTGGTAGGGTAACCACCCATACAATCAGATTGTGATTCAGACTACGAATAATGCCATGATATATATATATATATATATATATATATATATATATATATATATATCATATATATATATACTGCAAATACACACAAGTTTATCATTGATCAAGTAATTCTAACATCAAAATATAACAAAGCACCTTAATCTTTCAAAAGTAACATGCAATTCTATTCTTTAGTATATCCTTTATATGCTTACTAGGGGGTTTTCCTCCTGCTCGCTCCACTCACCAACCACCCCAGCCTGAGTTACACTCCAGCCACTTTGTTTCTCTGCCGCTCGCGTTGTGAAGAGAAGGGCTGATCCCACCCCAAGGGGACGCGGTCGCTCCTCCGAAATCCCCTCTTAAACGGTGAAACAATGAGAAATAAATACAGTTTTTTTTACCTCCTCTTTGCTGGATCAGCTGCTGGCTTACTTCTGCTGCCATGCCGCGTGGTTTGCATCTCGCATGGTGCTTTGAACATTTAAAAGCCTGTACTACAGCTATCCTACTCTTTGTGTTTTTTTTCTGGCCCGGGCCATGGTTAAATCTATTGATACAAAGTCTCGGCTCACAGGACATGAGTTTTTGATATTTTCTAGCTTATAATTTAAAAACGGAATAAGAATCTGAAAATCTAACAACATTACATTAAAGTTCGATAAATTCTGAAAAGAATGATACCAAACATACTGTATATATGTAAGTTTTAAAATATGCCTGATTTAAAGTGTGACAAAAAATGTGACTTAAAACCATTACATAAAATCATTGCACTTTTAAGCTTAGGATTTTATATATAAAGAGTAGATGTATTAGAAAACTGAGGTATACCTGAACAGAAAAAAATGTGCTTAACAGAGTCCGAACTATAACACCCACATTAATCACCAGTTGTAAAGCTTGTTGCTCACCGGCAGCACTACAATGTCTGGTTTCTGCTTGACTGCTTGTTTCACCAGCTGCCAGGCTCTGCTTACATTGTCTGATTTCACACATGAAACTAGTTGTTGGATAAGTGCCAGTCTGAAACCTACAAAGAAAGATGAACAAATCATGATTTGGTTTAATAAAATGTGCAACACATCATTGACCAAAGTCTTATTTGTCTTGTAATAAAGACCTGTCATTTTAACTTTGGCATGTAAGTGTTTACTAAAGCCACAATGTCAAAGAATCAGTTTGGTGTAGAATCTGAATATAATAACTGGTCAGAAACGGATGTCCTGATGATCAGTTTGTTTACATGCACACACAAAACTGGGATAAGATGAGTAACCCAGTTAAGACTGAAACCTGTTTTCTTAAAAGTCTCTGTTAACATGCACAAGTCCATTTCTAGAGTTTTCCTCTGGCAAATGCTTCATCATTAAACCGCACAGAAAAGAGTTAAACATCATCATCAGTCAACGTGAATCTGAAAACAAGCATAGAGGATGTGGTCATTTATGTATTTTATAACAATATTTAGTCCTTCATATGCTGTAAAGTAAGTAACATCCATCTCCTTTTTTAAGCTGAGACTTTATTTAAAGGTTTCTGTTATTGGATTGCATGAAGCACACTTTTTTCTGATTAATTGTGCGATAGAGCCAATCAAAGGAGTGGCATACCAGTACTTGTGCTTCTTGCCTTATACCATCAGCTGCTGGGATATTAATGTGGGTATATCTATACTTCAATAAAATAAGTATTATGTTAGGTTACTTGTTACTGTAAATAGTAAATGAACTACATTGCGCGTTACTTTAAACATGTTACCCCCAACACTGTGCCCAAGATTGTACTGCTGAGCTTGTCATTTTACGCTCAGTCCATCAACAATAATGCAGTGATTTCTGAAATATTGAGACAAATTTTTTCAACCAGATGAAGTAATAATGCCTGAACATTTGCCTCAGAACATGTATTTTTGTTGATGTGTAAAGCAAAGACTGATGGCCAAGGGCATGCACAGACTACAAAATCCTTAACTGTAGTTTACATGCACTTTAATAACCTTGTTATTCACAGAAACCCAGTTTCTAAAATGCCATGTAAACTCTTAATTCTAGTTAAAGACACCAGGATATTGGTCTGTGACAAACCAGGTTAACACACATAGACTTCTCTGTGAGTCGCTTGGTTATAAGGCCATGTAAACCTTTAGCTGGGTTACAGTTCCAGATTTTGTAGCCATTATGAGCCTGTTGCACTCTGCTAGCTTGTGCTTGTGTTAGCTCCAGACAAGAATCCAGCAACTTTAGTTAGAAAACCGAATAAGGATCCACAAAGCTAAATTTACTGAAGCAAAGGCTCAGGCAATCACATTATTCCTTCTCCTTTCCAAAATAATCTCTTTCAATATTTCAAAAATCAACAGATTTTTGTTGATGAACTGTGCAGGACTAATCTCAGCAGCTAAACTCAGCAGCACAATGTTAGGTGCAGTGTTGGGGGTAATGTGTTAAAAGTAACGTGCGTTATGTAGTCCATTTACTTTTTAATGTAACAAGTATCCTAAAGCAATACTTATTTTATTGAAGTAAAAATGCCTGCATTATTATTATCCCTGCAGCACTGGGTGTAAGGCCTGTAGCACATGTAGTAGTATGCTACTCCTTTGCAGGGTTCAGTCGCACAGCCAAGAAAAAAAAGGTGTGCTGCATGCAATCCTGTAAAAGAAACCTATGATTAAAGTATCAGTTTAGTTCTAATCCAGCTATTTGCATTTGATATGTTGAAACAGTTTAAACGGTAACCCAGCAGTCAGTATCCATACATTGATTCTTCGGGGGCTTAGGTTACAAATGTGATAAGGGAATGGATGCTAGTTAATTCAGAGCACATAGAGGACAAAACATATTTATAAATCACAAGACAATTCACACCGTCATTGCTCATTTTCAGATTTCAGATATTGAACTCTCTTTTGCTCAGTTTAGTGATGTCAGAGTGTTAACCAAAGGAGAATTCTGTAAGTGGACTTGTACATATAAATGAAGGTTTTAAGAATCCAGGCTTCTCCCTTAAATGGGTTACTCACCTTATCCTGGTTTTCTGTGTGCAAGGATCAATTAATCATAGGTATAGACGTAAACTTGTTAATAAATTGTAAAGGTTACAATGGCAGGAATTAGACCTTAGGAAGAGAAGCATGATAATGTAGTGTTTTGTCAACAGCACACTCCAGATATTCTCTAGCATGGCTAAAGATCTAGACTTTTGTAGAAAAGTGCAGCAGAATTTAGAAGATACAGTAATCATAAAAAGATGAAAGGTGATAAAGGCTACACATGGAGGGGCAGAGAAGATGATGCTGTTGTGCAAAAATTAAACAGGCAGTAATCTCACCTTAATAATTTAATGTATTGTAATTTTGATAGCAAACACAACTTAGTCATCATAATCAAATCTTTCCAATTTTCTGTGATATTTCCATTTTCTTCGACTTAGTTTTTTTTTTTTTTCGGAGTAGGTGAACTTTTTTTAGTGCTTGGCACCTATCAGCCTGTTTTTTGATTGTTTGGGTGAGCCCTTTCATCCAGCAGCATAACGTTGCTCATGTGTGCTCATGTACAGCTTGATCCTTTCAATTTTACCTTGGGACTTGAAGGTTAGAGCCCTTTTAAGTGACCCATTGATCTAGATTTTTTAACATAATTAAACATGTGTTTTGGAGTAGTCATCATCATTATTAAGAATCACATTGATTACATTTGTACAGGGCCTCAGCATTGATTGTTCCTTCAAGAATCTTGGTGTGCATATCACAGAGGATCTGACATGGTCTCAAAGGCCAGGCAACAGCAGCCCCATTTTGGGAAGCTGAGGAAATTCAAGGTCTCACCAGAAAACATTTTATATCAGTGCTAGGGAAAGTATCTTGTCACTAAATATTACATGCCGATTTTGTAACTACTATATTCTTGACCACAAGGCCCTTCAGAGAACATTGTGTCTAGTAGGTTGCACCTCCATATCAAATACCCGAGGCAGAGTTGGAGCAGGACTATTAAAACTTTCAAGGACTCTTCTCATCCCAGCAAATGTCTGTTTAGTTTGCTGAAATCAGGCAAGTGTCTCCATAGTCTAATGGCTGAGACAGAGAGCCTCAAGGAACTTCTACCCTCAGGCCTCAGACATAACCAGAAGCATTGTTTAAAAATTGTCTGTGTTGTGTAGGAATGGTTTAGTCTGTAAAGTATATCCTTTATTACATGCAGCATAGAATAGTCAGATGCTTCATGGCCTTTTAATCTGTGCCATATATCGGGGACTTTCTAAACTCTGTTCATTTTTTTTCATACTCGATTCTGTGTGTGCAGATTTAACTGAATTTGTCACACCCACCACACGATGAAACAGCTCAAGATTCTGGTTAGGCAACCTCCTAGGCAGACATGCGTTTAAGTCCCTCCCTCCAGAAATAACCATTTATCTGTTGTAGTCAGGTGTTGCATGGGCATCCCCTTGGTCTGGTTCAGCTGCTTGGGTCCTCAACAATGAGGATCCTGCAAACTGGAGGACTCTTGGGGAATTATGCCACATGGCTGTAGTGCTGTAACTGACGATCTTTCAGAATGCAAGTAATGTGCCTCATTTGGGACTCCGTGAGTAACCAGTCTCATCTTAGGTCACTGGATAGCATCCATGTTTCACAACCATATAGCAAGACATGAAGCACTAGTACTTTAAAGACTTGGACCTTAATCATTTTGCAAAGATATCTGGAGCGCCACACAACCCTTTCCAGTGACCTCATGAACCCATATGCTCTCCCAATCCATCTACTGACTTCACGGGAAGAGTCACCATCTCTGGGCCATTTAAATAAAAGTTAGCACACAGCAACATATTTTCAAAAAAGGAGAATGACTTGCCACAGGACATGGACTAAAAAGATTAGATGGAGGAGAGAAGGTACTGAAAACTACTTTATAGTTAGTATGTTTGGGACCCTCTGTGGTTTTTCACTTTCAGGAGCTGTATTAAATGACAAGCTGACTGAAATAAAGAGAAGAGTTGCTTTATATATTTTATATTTTATTAGATTATTTTATGGATACTGAGAGATAAGCAGAAGTTAAAGGTCCAGAAAAGTGCCATTTGGAACATTTGGTCTTAGAAATCAATAACATTAGGACATTAAAACAATCTAGATGAGAACAGACCATCCAGCCCAACAAAGCTTGCCAGTCCTATCCACTTAATTCTTCTGAAACAACTTCGTCTAGTTTTGAAAGTCCCTAAAGTCTTATTGTTTACTACGCAACTTGGTAGCTTATTCCAAGTGTCTTTGGTTCTCTATGTAGAGAAAAATGTCCTAATGTTTGTAGTTTTGTAAGATAATTGTTTTATAAGAGGTATTCCCTGCACCTAACACACTCTTACCAGGGTGAGTGAGAGACGAGGTTGAAATAACCTGTTTGTCTTTAGGTAGAAGAACAGAGACCCCCACAGAATGTATATAGGAAAAAAGAGGTAGGTAGATTCAGCTGTTAATAAATGCATAATAACAGAAGATCAGACCATACTGTCCCTAAGGATAAACATTTATGAAACAGACTGTAGATAATGTTGGTCCTCTTAAAACAAAATGTAAAACTACATACTGTATAAATGACACTGTGCATCTTCACTGTTACATCATTGCAGGCTATTGTTATCAAACTGCCATCTCCCTACTGTAAGAATTGGCCGCCAGCTCAACCTGGCCAGGACACCCCTGAGATGGTGTCCTGGATTCCTGTGGGACACTATGGGACATGTAGTGTAAAACCACAGCCCTGCTGGGTACTGTGGGTGCCGCCAGGAGACACTGCAAGAGGACCAGAGGAATTGTGTTTCAGCCATAGCCCAGAAGTACCCCCAAGTCACAAGAACGGAAGCTGTGAAGTACTTCCAGGCTGAAGAAAACTCAAGTCCTCCATCTGACCCGGAAGTGTTGGCAAGTCATGTGGGAGGAAGAATGGAAGCACTTCTGGGTCAAGGACTATATATAGGACTGCTGTTATCCCAGCAAGCAAGCCAGAGTTGGGAAGTGTAGGACAGAGCTTGCTGGGAGGTGTGGAGGAGAGAATTAGAATTATTGTGAATATTATTGTGTTTATGTAATTATCTGTTGGTGGCTGGGGTGCTTGAAGGCACTATTTATAGAAGAAAGAAGATTAAAAACACTTCTTATTGCTTTTACTTGGTGTCCTGAGCGTATGTCTGTTGGGATTAAAAAGGCAATAGCAACCCCTAGCGTCCACGGATTTACACTACTTATAATCCACATTCTGTCTTAAAAGTGGTCCAGTGGTGTGTTTTGGCACTTGTAGGATCTTTATATAGACTATAACTCTGTCTTTACACAGTAATTCCTCTTGGGAGTTTTTTTTAGCAAACTAATAGACATGTGTATCAACCAGTCCTTTTATTCTTCGCTATTAGATTTTCTTTCTGATAGAAAGTAGCTAATGAAGCACAAAAACAGCATCTTTAACCTTCACAGCCTAAGGTAAAGTGCCCAAGTGGATTGTGCCAGCACCTCTGCTTTACAGCTCTGGAGTCTAGGGTTTGAAACCAGGCCTGGGCACAGTCTGTGTGACATTTGTATGTTCTCTCAGTGTCTTCTGGTTTCCACTGAGTACTACAGTTTTTCTCCCATTTCCCAAAAACATGCATGTTATGTTAATTCTGAACAATAAACTGGTCTGAAATGAGCGTGAGTGTGTGCTAAAATTAAATGCAATTCAACGTGTTAACTAGATAGAAATGCAATATATATAGATGTGGGGCATTTTATTGTGGCTTGGTTTTCTTGTGTCATAATTAAAGACATATCAGCCAAATAATTGAATGCTTTTCAACACTGCTTGTAATTTTTCTGTCAGTTTAAAATACAATACAAAAGCATTTTGCATTTTAATTCATATTCATAGATTGCATGTCATAAAAGCAAAGCAGAAATATTGCACTTTGCTTTGCAGCAGCACAGTGCATATTGCAGTTCAATTTTAGACAACATTTTTAATTGTGCCAAAACTAAAAGTGATGAAATGACCAGTCAGTGTCAAAATGTGGGGCAAGGGGGTGTTAACAGCTGGGGAGAGAGGCGTTTCACTTCTAAATGTTTCTGTATTCAGATGTGCAGTTTTCATTCCAAATTGGGCTATATGGCAAATTTTTCATTTTCCGGGAACCCAACCCGGAAGTCAACAGTGCCAAAACTTCCCCCGGTCATCAGCAGCGCCATTTATTAGGCTGGTCCACAGTGTAGTTAGGTGGGGTTTCAGCTGTTATTGGGCTGCGAATACAGTATTTCCAGGACCTGGCAGCCCTAGATACAGTTTACACATAAACCTGTGACAAGGTGTGTATGTACAAGTATGTTTCCTAAGCCAAACTGATATATAGTGCAGACATAAAACCAGCATGTTATGCTAACAAAACCAGCAAAGTACTGTACACACATAATACAGGTACAGTTCTGACATGTAATTGATGTAGTGCACTACATATACACTACTATTGTGTGCACACAAATCAACAGTAAATACTCATAAACCAATAGCGTTCATATATAAACTAGCAGATTACACACAAAAATATATGTTTCATGGCCTGTTTTTCCCCTCAAAGCAAAATGCAATATGTTGGCATTGCTTTTAGTTATGACATTATATGAATTAAAATGCAATGTGCTTTTGTATTGCATTTTAAACTGACATGAAAACTGTGTGCTGTAATGGAAAGCAATCGATCATTTAGTTGATATGTTATTAATTATAACACAATAAAACCATGCTAAAATGAAATGTCCCACTTGCATTGTATTGCACCAGTAATGGCGCACTGCACAAATACACGTGACTTGAGCATTCATAGTTTACATACACTTTCTCTGTACGTTTAGCATTTGTTTGCTCAGAGATTGATGCGCTTGCTGCTTCTCCACCCTAGCAGCCCGCTTCTTATCTTCTTTTGTCGGCATCTTTTCGTGTTTAAAGTGATCAAATCAGTGCCTGTGTTGCAATTACTTAGTACATTTTCTTTAATTTTTCACTGAAGTTGGCACTTAAGTCTCCAATCTGTGTCAAGAATGATTTAAGATATGAAGAGGTAGGGGAAGTGACAGTGAAGGTGGCAGGGAATGAGAATGGCGCCCGTACGCATGCGCCACACAGCCGCCCAGCTGGCCTCTGCTGAGAGTTGATTCTACAATAAAATAAAATAAAAATAAAAAGTGGAATAACCTTGGAGGTCAATAATCACCCCAAAAGTGAATAGTAGACGTCACGTAGTATAGGAGTCAGTAGGTCAAACGGATTGCGAGCTACAGGTGATTTAAAATCCTGGACAGACAAACGGACAGCCACGGTAGTGTTTTATATAAGAAGATTTCAACATAATTAACATGTTAGATTTAATTTCATTTTGGCATGAACAATCTTGCATAGTGTACATGGTTGTGCCCTGAGATGGACTAGTGTCCTGTCCAGTGTCTGTAGCTGGCTTGCACCCAAAGCTACTGGAATAAACACTGGCTTCTCTCAAACATGAAGAGGGTAATCTGGTAAGAACATGGATAGATGACTGAATGTTTAAGATTTCCTTTCTAGAGAAAACAGAATAAAATGATGACGCTTTACTCTGTCCTACAGAAAGCAGGAAAACATCCATTGATTTGTGTGAAGGAGAATTGTCTAAACACTTCTAAGACAAAGGATTTGGTTTTAGATCTCAGGTGCTGCTCTCCTTCTTCCATTATCACCATCATCAGGGGATGATAGAAAACTACAAATATCTGGGAACAGCCATTGATAACAGGATAAACTTAACACAGAATAAATTTCTAAGAAGGGGCAAACATCGTTTATCGTTCTCAGGTAACTCAGTATGGTTTTGTTCACTTTAAAACTAGTGACACTTTTTTATAAGTTGTTTATTGAATATTTTGTCATATTTGACTTTAATTGTTGGTTTGGGAACTTCAGCATTAAGAATATAAATCATCTTATCAAGACTGTAAAAATTACACTCAACTGTATTACAAACAGGTTAGAAAGAAAGCCGACTCAGGTCTGTTGGACAGTAGCCATCCCCTTATCTCTAAATTTCAGTTGTTGCCATGAGGCTGCAGATTTTTCTTTCCAAACGTAAAGAGAAACAGATTAAAGAACTCTTTTATTCTATGGGCTATAAGCATTTTGAATTTTATAACCTCAAGGGATGCTACCAAATACTGAATTCTAAATTACTGTTTTGTATACTGTTAAAAGTAATTATTCTTCTTTGTACTAATCTAGAGTGTGTGTACTTATGCTAACACTAGTCATCAGTTGCTGTGTCCTTGTTTATTTTCTTGTATCTGTGTAACTGCGCCTAATCTTTTGTACTCTCCAGCTGCAAACAAATTTCCCTCTTAGATAATAAAGTCTACCTGTACCTAATGTAACCTAACATAATGTAGTGCATTATTACTAAACTTTTATGAATATACCCTGGGCTCCACATAATAGAGAGAACTGAGATGTATGATCACATCACACCACTTGTTAAGCCATTAGTTTGACTTCCAGTTTAATTTTAGATTTAATTTCAAAATAATTTTTCTGATGCTCAAAGTTGTGAATAACTTTATTATCCCCTTTCTTGACTTGATATTGGAAGCTTAACTGACTTTTTTATGTATTTAACTAATATAAGTCGTAGTTGCCCATTTCACGTAGACAGTGCTTCAGACTGGCATTCAACCCCAGATGTCTGAAGCTGTGAGGTACCAATACTTCCAATATCTCATGCCAGCCTTGCAACAGCACCTTCTTATGTATGTTTTGTAGCAAACTTTGCAGTATTGCCAGAGTCTGTGTTATCAAATATTCACAGTTGGCAATATTGCATACATTCAATGCTTAGAAAAATGAAAATATTCAAATTCCAGGATATAACCCTGTACCATCAAGACCTAACTGCTGATTTTGTAAAAAGTTGTTATTAATTATTTTAAATAAGATGTTAAATAGTCACAATGTATAAGCACAAAATGTATGCTAATCAGGTGGGTTGAGGACTAGTGTACTTACTTTTCATTGTTCCTGGTAATAGCAGAAATGGCAACAGGAATTAAGCAGCTGCTGGGTCACCTTTTCTAAAAAAAGAGGGAAAAGGAGTCAGAAAAATGTTGTGAGGCTTTGCTATTTGATATTTTGATTTCTATAATAAAAACCTTTGAGCCCTTTTTCTTTTATGGGGCTAGTTCCTCCATGACAGTTAATATACCCTCCCACACACACTCTTAAAAAATAAAGCTTTTTCAGAGCAATGCCACTTTTGCTTCTGAAAAGTCCCATCCACATTAAGTTTCCAGAAAGCACCTTTATTTATTTAGACTCCATACAGAATGTAAGAGCAACACATGAATAGATGGTAACGCTTTGAGAAATACCAATGGGTCATGCTTTTTAAAGGACTCAGGCTAAGTAAAGGGTTTTTTCATCTGTTAGTGTCCTGGTGGGTAGCATAAAATACATGAAAGATTTCAGTTCTTTTCCACATATTAGGAAGTTTTTCAAAGTGCAAACAACCAGCTCAAATGCAAATAACCCTTCCTGTTATAAAATGGTGCTTTGTCAAGCAAAGGTTCAACAAGGAAACACACAATCCTCATAAAGTGCCATTAAAGAAGAGTTATCTTTAAGAGGGTACTGTCTAAGTTTGGCAACCATATCCAAGCTGTCCAGTCTTCCATGGCCTCGCTTACCCCAGTCATGCCCATAGGATATCTACTTACAGATATTTCTTGTATATACATGTCACACCGCCTCAGAGAAAGGCCTGTCTGTCCACACTGATGAGTGGAGGAACTTTCCACTTGTCATTCCGCAAGCACTTGACGTCCCTTGCCCCTGTTCCTTTGCCCTTCTGTTTGCTGAAATGAATGCAATAAATTTCCATGCAAAACAACAAACTGCAGCACAGCCATACAATTTTGTGTGCTCAAAAATAATCAGGTCATTTCTGCATAAAAGGCCAAACTCTAAAATATCTTTGGGCTGATTTAACTGGATTTTAGACTAATTAGAGCAACACATTGAGAACTAATAATGCTAAATTTTCAAAACTGAGGATTATGACTAAGAACTTGAGGCAGTAGAAGGGATTGCATGTCTGTGAATCCTGCATTGTGGAGATCTTTATGCCATGGTTAATTGATCTAAGATAAGTAGTGAGACAAGCTTCCATCTAATTGACACCTGCCATAAGTTTGCAAACAAAAGTCAAGAAAACTTCACCCACAGAAAGGATTCTAAGAGTGACCAGTAAGAGACTGAAGGCTAGATAAGGAGGCAGCCCACCATGCAATTAGTGTTTTGGGTGACTGTATACAGTTAGCTTAAGCAATATCTGAAACAAAGCCCTTGGCCTGCAATAAGTTTGTTTAAGGTATAGACAGTGACATTTGGGAGATCTTTAAAATTTTCTAAGAGATCTTTTAATATCTCTGGAAGAGTAAACAGCAAACAGCCCACGGTGCTCTGAACAAAAAACGAGAAATACGCATCTCAGATCAGGTTATGGTAGGAATTTTGAGGGGCAGGTTGAGCAACTTTTTATTCTTTGGATGAGGAGGCCATGCCTGAAGCAACTGGTGAGACAGGGTGTATCTTTGTGTCAGGGGTATCCTATATTGGTTAAGAGGTCATGAAGCTGTAATAGCTGAAGATGAATGAGATCTGGCAAAAATATGTAGTGGTACTAGATGTTATATGTGTATCTGGTTAACATGCACCTTTAGTATTTTGTGGAAAATAAGAGGTGCTATCCTGTGACTGATATATTAGATGTCATATTCTCAACCTTCATGACAGATAATGCTTCTCAGCCTGCCCAGGCAAATACCGATAAAGTACACTTTAGATGAGACTGAAACTAGAGCTTTGGGGCAGCAATGAAGGTCCATCTTGTTAGAGAGAGCAACGCAGAATCCATACAACCTGTCAAACCATGGACCTGGGAATTTGAGGTGCTATGGGAGATTTACCCTACTGTGGGAAATCTTTAAAATTTTCTAAGTGATCTTTCAGTACTTCTGGAAGAGTAAACAGCAAACAGCCCACGGTGCTTTGAACAAAAATGAGAAATATGCATCTCAGATCAGGATATGGTAGGAATTTTGAGGGGCAGGTTGAGCAACTTTTTGCTCTTTTAGATATTCTTTGGACGAGGAGGCCATGCCTGAAGCAACTGGTGAAACAGGGTGTATCTTTGTGCCAGGGGTATTCTATATTGGTTGAGTGGTAACTAAGCTGTAATAGCTGAAGATGAATGAGATCTGGCAAAAATATGTAGTGGTACTAGATGTTATATGTGTATCTAGTTAACATGCACCTTTAGTATTTTGTGGAAAATAAGAGGTGCTACCATGTGACTGATATATTAGATGTCATATTCTCAACCTTCATGAGAGATCAGTGGTAACTTCCATCTGCTGAGAAATAATGCTTCTCAGCCTGCCCAGGCAAAGACCTATAAAGTACACTTTAGATGAGACTGAAACTAGAGCTTTGGGGCAGCAATGAAGGTCCATCTTGTTAGAGAGAGCAACGCAGAATCCATACAACCTGTCAAACCATGGACCTGGGAATTTGAGGTGCTATGGGAGTGTTAGCCTACTGCCTACATTAGTTTACAGTGCCCAGAGTACGGTGTACCAAGTGGTCCCTTGGGGAAAGTACAATGGGTTAATGGAATTCTGAGGTGGTGTCTGTGTGCTATGCCTTCCCTATGCGTGTGAAATGAAAATAGTGTATCCATCTGTGTAGCTAACATTAGATTCATCTATGAATGCTGCCAAGGATGTATTTTGTCCCCTCACTGTTTCAGATTTTTGTAGATCGAATACTAAGGTGATTTGCAGGAGGGCGCACAGGACTGAATTGCTGCTGTATGCAACTGATGTTGTCTCCTTTGTTTCACAGAATTTTGGTCTCTGGTACACATTAGAGTGGTTCCCAGCTCAGAGTGTTGCAGTAATGATGAGAATAAGCACCTCCAATTTAAACAGAACTAAAAGCTTTCTATCTGTAGGTAAAGGCATACCAAAGCCACAAGTAAAATATGTTCAGCTAACTTGAGATCATGTTCATGAGAAATCTTAAAAGAGTCTGACTACCTGCTGTACTGTGCAGCTGTACTGCAGACATTGTATAAGATATTGATAATTAAACAAGAGCTACAGCAAGTCCTTGGACAAAGTAATTAAAATACAATCCATTTATGGTCCCATCTTTACTTATGAAACACAAATGAGCAAAAAAAAAAAAAGAAATTAAATAATAAGTACAAGAAACTAAAGTCTGAGGCTGTAGAATCATATCAGACTCTTTTAGGCGAAGAGGATAAGAAGAAACAGCTGGAGTTCTTTGGGGGTCTGGTTAGAAAATCCCTGGCAGTGCTCTCTGAGGAAAGCCCATGGTCAGACTCTGGGCACAAAGAAGTGATTCGATCATTCATCTGACCTGGGAACTTTAGAGGAGGGTGTGGAGACGTTGTCTGAATTGATCAGCTTGTTAATACAATAATCATCAAACAGAACAAGAGGGTACAGAAAATTAGACTTTTATATTTTATTTAGTGTGGCACGGTATACAGTATAGTAGGGCTGCCTTATGGAACATGGACGTCTATTTTCCTCTATTTAAATTATGAATGTGCTTCTCATGTTTGTATAGTTCTCATCTCTGGACTTTGATCTGCTCTCACATACTAAAAGCTGTGATAGTGATTGGTGACTCTAAAGTGTCCCTGTGTGGATGTGTGCATGCATAAATACTGTACACCCTGTCATGACAATGAATCCTATCCAAGGCCAGTTCCTGTCCATTGGTCACTGCTGCAGGCACAGGACTGGGCCAACAAATTCCTGACCAAGAAAAAAAGAAACAAAGTGATTAGATAGTGAATGTTAGTGTATGTGCATAGTCTACAGATTATGATCTTTGAATGATTTACATTGCTGCTTTATCTCAACTCAGAGTTAATTTGAAGGCCTTAGTTATAAAACCTGATAACTACTGTATCCTCCCTGCATGGAGAGTGCTTTGAGTAGTGAGAAAAGCACTATAATGTAAAGAATTATTATTATCATTAGTCATCATCAGTCAGTCAGTCATTTTCCAACCCTCTATATCCTAACACAAGGTCACGGGGGTCTGCTGGAGCCAGTCCCAGTCTGGCACAGGGTGCAAGGCAGGAACAAACCCCAGGCAGGGCACCAGCCCACCGCACGGCGCACACACACACCCACACACCAAGCACACACTAGGGACAATTTAGGATTGCCAAAGCACCGAACCTGCATGTCTTTGGACTGTGGGAGGAAACCGGAGCACCCGGAAGAAACCAACACAGACACAGGGATTATTATTATTATTATTATTATTATTATTATTATTATTATTATTATTATTATCATTATATTTTACCTGGAAAAAACAAATACAAAGCCTAGTATCAGCAGAAAATGTTCTGCATCACATCTCTACCCAATATTTTTTTTCAGAATGCAATTGTATTTATGCTTGAAACTGCCCTTTGCATAGATAGATAGATAGATAGATAGATAATATTTTGCATATTGCATGAGGTTTTTGTTTATGTTGCATTTCTGTTTTTAACTACTGTTAAGCTGTGTGATCTTAAATGTCTGTATATGTTTTGCACTATACACATTTTGTCATTCTTCAGCTGCTTGTATTTATTGCACCCGTTTATTTATACATCATCTTACTGACTTATTGTCTGTGTACAGTATATACTACTCTGCATTCCAAAATATCCCCAATTATGGAACAAGAATTTCACTATCCACTCACAGTGTATGCTACAGTAAAGATCTAACCTAATCTAATTTGCCTTCCTGTATTTTTTATTACTTTATAGAATGCCGGGCTTATGACTGGAAGAGCACTTAAAAATAAACTGAACTGTGCTGAATTTTGCTTATGAATTTCACAAATAACGATTATGTGGATTTGTGAGATACTGTGGCACAATAGCTAACACTGCTTTTCCTGGGAGTTGATTTTCTTTCTTCATCCATACGGGTTTTCTTGCCATTCTTTGGTTTCCCATAACGCAAAAACATTCAGGTAACACTAAGTTAAGTGCCATCTTTAATAATAAACCATTTTGTGATAAAGTTCAAATTAAAAGTTGGATTTTTTTGCATTTGTCAAGCTTGGCCTCCAGTGGACTTTTGGCTCAGCTCTTGAAGATCAATGGACAGGGTTTCTTAAAGATCGGGGAGCAGGAAATCTATCAGGAGCAAACCCATCCCTGAAATGACACATCTGTGCAAAGAGAGTTTATATTTTCATATAAACATAAACACATATGTGCTATACACACATAACAGTATTTTTTCTTTCCCTATTCCTGTGTATCTTGGAAGCTAAGCGCTTCATTTACAAGCTGCTCTTCCATAAATTGCTCCTGTTGTTTATATAAAATGTATTACTTACATTTTACATATAAAAATCCTGAAAATAAGTTTTAAAAGACTGGTCTTCAGCCTGTGAAACAGAAGCTGTCTTTTATAGCTGTCTCTCTCTTTATATTTATTTCACTTGAGTTGCAACCTGTCGAAGATGAATAGGCAGAACGTGCGGATCAGCACCGGGGACATGGTGGAGCTTTGCTCTCTCGCTACTCACCTGCATGCAATGAATTTATTAAGCGGTGAGCCACCTTTGAAACACAACTCTGACTGCCTTGTCCGCCCTAACCAGGGCCATTTCTGAGCATAGGTGGTCTAGGCAAGCGACCCAGTCGCCCACTGTTGATCAGAGTGCATTACTACAGCCCCACATAGAGATTCCTCACTTTATTTTGTTTAGAAAAATTTGTCCAGGCCAGACTGGACCGGATCATACAGAAATGTTCATGTTGTGCACCTCAGCAGCGCCCGCACTGTCTGCATTATGCACAACACAATCTGTTGCCCAGAAATGGCCCTGGGCGACACAACATTTTTTTAAACAATACAGACCTATGAACACTCAGACTCATAATATCCTATTATAATATTTAGTATGATTTTCGCAAACTAGCGATGTTTGGTCTTAACATGTGATGACCTACACAGTCCAACAATAACACCAACAACAACAACAATGATAATGATGCCAATAATAATAATCCTCAAACTGTAGGATGGAAGAGACTAATATGGCAAAATAAAATTAAACAATCCAAACGGCAATACGAAGGTAGCTCTTGAATTGCTAAAAGGTGATTTAACCCAAACTATGATCATCTGCCAATTGGACATACTTAAAACCTGTGTTAAAACTTAACAAATATCATCCTCTGTTGCTCACCACTATTTGTGAGATTCGCTCTGGGCACACTAAAGCAGTAGTGTGTTTTTTTGGATAGGTAGATTGCATTATTTGCATACACAAGCATACGGTAAATAGGAATTCTGGGTAAAGATTCCTATTTAAAGATAAGCATTATAGCCTCATTTTCACTAAATGTTGTCAGTATAGTAAGTTTTATATTTACTTTTGTGCCAGCCACTTCGCATCTCTCCCGCTTGCGTATGTGGATTTCTCTTTCACCAAACAACAAATCTTTTAATTCTCGCAGACAGGCCTCTTCATTGGGAAGAAACACTACTTTTCCCTGATGGCAACACGAATTAGATGATCTACAAGTCTCCAACTTAAAGTTTAAATCTGAACAATATATTCAATCTCTTTTTGCTGTTATTTCACCGAGTATTAATTTCCCTTTGTTTGCGCTAATGTGAATCTTTACTATAATTTTTTTGAGACTTTTGAATTTTAGTACTTTCATTTTCTCTAACCTGCTCTACATGTGTATCACGCCAACGTTTTTGAACCTCTTTATGTCATTCTACTTTATCATCTACTCTTTGTCTTTTATTTCCGGCCCCAGGCATTGTTAAATCTCTTTGCACAAAGTCTCATCTCACGGGACTTGAAAGTATCTCTCTGAAAAAGTCTTCTCTCGTCCCAGGATTTTTTTTTATAATAGAGAGACATGTACAGTATATGTTACAGTAATGTTTTAGTTTTTAGGTCACCAACCTCAAAAGACACACATTTGGTTGATAGTTTAAATAGCTAACTATACAAACAACATCTTTGTATTAACGGAGACTTAAGAGTCTTTTTCTTGATTTTTTTAGAGAAATGTTAAAAGCGATAAATGAAGACTATAAATACAGCCCAATTTCAACTTTCTTTCTGAAATGGCTCCCCTCAATAGTGTATTTTTCTGAGACAGTCCTGTAAACTGACATTCTCAAATTGTGAATTCGAGGTCCTAAATTTTTCGCTGTCCCCAGTCTTGTCTCCAGCTCCCAATATACAGGTCTGGTGGTGATGATTTCTTTCAAAGCAAAGGGGTGGCAGGGCGCCATTTACAACTTCGCCTAGGGCGGCAAAAATCCTAGAACTGGCTCTGTGTAAAAGGGGTGCTTCATTATACAAGATGTCAGACTTTATACAAATCTAAAACTTGATCATTTAAAGTTATTATTCGTTACAAGTTGCCTGAAGAAGGGGTCTAAGCTGCGTCGAAAGCTTGCATATTGTAATCTGTTCAATTAGCCAATACATTGTGATATTTTGCTTGAATTCTCATTGCAAGTCATTCAGCTTAATTTAACTGTGTGAAGAGAAAGTGGGAACACAGCGTTTTGACGATCAGAAAGGTATTCATCTTGAGTAAGATTGACATAAAATAAGTGAGTAATGACAACCGGCTCTGAGATGAATTATGCTTCTGTTTATAGAAAACATTTTCATTGCTTTATTTTAACACAAATTGTGTTAGTATGACAGCTAACAAATACAAGTCAGTGTAACTAGATTGAGTTGCGCAAGTAATGCCTGCAAAGATAACTATTTTTAAGTTAAATTAATTTACATTAAATACATTGAACATTACTAATGGTTCGTGTTTATATTTCAGGAGAACGTTTTTTAGAATGCATAAAGTCACATTGTTAGTTACCAGTAAGCCACACCAGATCACACCAGGAGAAGCTGCCGATTAGTTTAATTTAGAGGTTGGGAGATTGCAGCGCATTCCCGCACCCACCACGTGACGAGCCTCTCAGATGGGATCAGAGTGCAGCTGCGCGATGGGTGACACCTCAGCACCACACTGAACAGTGTAAGGCTTTTTACAGTTGCCAGTGTGCCAATCCTGCCACCAACCTCCGAGTTTTCCCTGCAAGTTCGAGGACCTGCTTGCAGGGCAGTTTAATTTAGTTCTGATCTTAATATTCAATGTAACAGTATATGGAACTCGGGATGATCCCTAGCTAGTACCGTACGTAATGCTTCAGAATGACTCATAGTGACCCTGAAAATACATTTAAGAAACATGCAGCTTTCTTACATTACACTAATGTAAAGCCAGCAACTCACCATGCAGAAAAATAACTTTGACACACTGGCTGTCACTTTCACCTCCACTGGAAGAGTTTAAGAGCTGATCTGTAGCTGCGCTGACAAACCTTTGAGCTTCGTTTCGGTCTTCTGACTGCTTAAGAGGACGTGCATGGAGTGTTACGTGACCTCTGCGGCTGATAGGCAGATAAAAGCGGCGACTTCAGGGAAGCAGAGCAGATGAAACAAAAACGAGCAAATACAAAGCTGCACCGAGAGCTGACTAAACATTTGCAGAAGTAGATAATGACAAATGCGTTTTTCTTCCGCACAAAGCGGGATGCTTGGTAAATAGCTATAGCCTGCAAACACAGAATCACACTGCCAAACACAAGTCAAATGCTGGCCTTATTAATCTCAAGGGTGTAAGATGGCAGCAGTAGTTTTTAGTTTTCATTTACTTCTTTCTGTGTTTGTTGGCAGTTCAGTTGTAATTTTATTCTCGCTATTGAATAGCAGATGGAAAGCGTACTTTGAGATGCTGATGAATGAAGAGAACGAGAGAGAGAAGAGGTTGGATGATGTGGAGAGGGTAAATCAGGAAGTGCAACGGATTAGCATGGAGGAAGTAAGGACAGCTATGAAGAGGATAAAAAATGGAAAGGCTGTTGGTCCAGGTGACATACCTATGGAAGCATGGAGGTGTTTAGAAGAGATGGCAGTGGAGTTTTTAACCAAATTGTTTAATGGAATCTTGGAAAGTGAGAGGATGCCTGAGAAGTGGAGAAGAAGTGTATTGGTGCCGATATTTAAAAATAAAGAGGATGTGCAGGACTGCAGTAACTACAGGGGAATAAAATTGATGAGCCACAGCATGAAGTTATGGGAAAGAGTAGTGGAAGCTAGGTTAAGAAGTGAGGTAATAATTAGTGAGCAGCAGTATGGTTTCATGCCAAGAAAGAGCACCACAGATGCAATGTTTGCTCTGAGGATGTTGATGGAGGAGTTTAGAGAAGGCCAGAAGGAGTTGCATTGCGTCTTTGTGGACCTGGAGAAAGCATATGACAGGGTGCCTCGAGAGGAATTGTGGTATTGTATGAGGAAGTCGGGAGTGGCAGAAAAGTATGTAAGAGTTGTACAGGATATGTACGAGGGAAGTGTGACAGTGGTGAGATCTGCGGTAGGAGCGACGGATGCATTCAAGTTGGAGGTGGGATTACGTCAGGGATCGGCTCTGAGCCCTTTCTTATTTGTAATGGTGATGGGCAGGCTAACAGACGAGATTAGACAGGAATCCCAGTGGACTATGATGTTTGCTGATGACACTGTGATCTGTAGCGATAGTAGGGAGCAAATTGAGGAGACCCTGGAGAGGTGGAGATATGCTCTAGAGAGGAGAGGAATGAAGGTCAGTAGGAACAAGACAGAATACATTGTGTAAATGAGAGGGAGGTCAGTGGAATGGTGAGGATGCAGGGAGTAGAGTTGGTGAAGGTGGATGAGTTTAAATACTTGGGATCAACAGTACAGAGTAATGGGGATTGTGGAAGAGAGGTGAAGAAGAGAGTGCGGGCAGGGTGGAATGGGTGGAGAAGAGTGTCAGGACTAATTTGTGACAGATGGGTATCAGCAAGAGTGAAAGGGAAGGTCTACAGGACGGTAGTGAGAATAGCTATGTTATATGTGTTGGAGACGGTGGCACTGACCAGAAAGCAGGAGACAGAACTGGAGGTGGCAGAGTTAAAGATGCTAAGATTTGCATTGGGTGTGAAGAGGATGGATAGGATTAGAAATTAATACATTGGAGGGTCAGCTCAAGTTGAACAGTTGGGAGACAAAGTCAGAGAGGCGAGATTGCATTGGTTTGGACATGTGCAGAGAAGAGATACTGGGTATATTGGGAGAAGGATGCTAAGGATAAAGCTGCCAGGGAAGAGGAAAAGAGGAAGGCCTAAGCGAAGGTTTATGGATGTGGTGAGAGAGCACATGCAGAACAAGATGCAGAGGACAGAAAGATATGGAAGAAGATGATCCGATGTGACAACCTCTAATGGGAGCAGCCGAAAGAAGAAGAAGATCGAATAGTCCCTACCTAGCTCCTCTGGCTTTATTTTTCACATTGTTGGGTAAAACTCAAGCACTTAAGTATTATGAAATTGAAGAGACTGTTGCCATAAGAGGTTCACGTTAGTCATATCATAACATTCCTGCCATATTTCACAGGAAGGAATGTCGTTAAAGCTTTGAGTGTTGGTCTGACATGCAAGTAAGAATTTCACTGTGTTAACGACAATACTGTTAATACTAATAATAATAACTAACTGATGAAATGAGTAGTACTGCTCTCAATACAAACGGTTCCAAGAATTTCCAGAAACCTTCTCATAAAGTTCATGTGACCTTTGCTCAAGAGATTGCCTTAGTTTTGTATTGCAGGGCTACCATCTTGCAGGATGTTCAGTTTCACCCATGGACCACTTTAGCTCTCTCACAATAGAAGACAGTATTTAGAATGCTCGGACCAAGGTCTTTCTTACCCAGTTCCTTAGTTTGAATAGATGGAAATATTTTCATAAGGTGCCACATGAGCGGTTGGGCATCAAACTAAAAGAAGTGGGGACACAGGGTGATGGTGTGCAGAACCTTATTAGAATTGGCTGATGTCAAGGCTAGTGTCCCACAGAGATCAGTGCTATGGTTGCTGCTATTTTAAATATATATAAATGATTTGGATAGGAATATAAATAACGAGATGGTTAAATCTGCAGATTATGCCAAGCTAGGTGGACTGTCAGATAATCTGGAATCCGTTAAATCATTACAGACGAACTTGGACAGCATTGTGGCAGAAGAAATGCAATGTACATAAATGTAAAAAGGTTAGGTTTAAATAGACAATGGGAGGTCTGAAAATTGAAAGTACACCTTATGAGAAGGATTTATGAGTTGTAGTGGACTCTACACATCATCAGACAGTATTCAGAATCAAATTAACAAGCCAAAAGGAATGTTAAGTTATATACTGTAGCAAGATGTGTGGAGTACCAGTCCAAGGAGGTTCTGTTCAACCTTTATAAAGCACTGGTGAGGCCTCAGCTTGAGTACTGTGTGCAGTTTTGGTCTCCAGGCTACAAAAAGGACATAGCAGCGCTAGAAAAGACCCAGAGAAGAGCAACTAAGCTGATTGATTTCTAAAGAAAGATTAAAAGAGCTGAACCTTTGCAGTGTGAGTAAAAAGAATTTAAGAGGAGACGTGATTGAAGTGTTTGAAATCACAAAGGGAATTAGTACAGTGGATCAAGACTGTTATTTTAAAAAGAGTTAATTAAAAACACAGGGACACAGTTGGAAACTTGTTAAGGGTAAATTTAACACAAACATTAGGATGTTTTTCTTTATAAACAGAACCATAGACACTTGGAATAAGCTACCAGGTAGTATGATAGACAGTAGGACTTTAGTGATCTTCTAAGAACTGTATGGGACTAGTGAGCTTTGTTGGACTGGATGACCTGTTCTCATCTAGATTGTTTTAATGTTTTATTTCTAAATTCCTGGGCGAGTGTGTCCATACACACACCTGCAGGGTATACTGGGAA
Organism: Polypterus senegalus; assembly: GCF_016835505.1. Classification (NCBI taxonomy): domain Eukaryota; kingdom Metazoa; phylum Chordata; class Cladistia; order Polypteriformes; family Polypteridae; genus Polypterus; species Polypterus senegalus. The sequence goes on along the minus strand of NC_053155.1, from coordinate 185,001,658 downwards.
TTGTGGTCCCATGGAGCAGCCCTTCTGAGGTCCATGGGTGCCTCTAGGTGGTGCTGCAGATAATTGGTGTCCCTGCTTTGTGGGGCTTCCACCTGACCCGGGAGTGCTTTTTTCATGCAGAGTCCTGGCATCGGAAGTACTCCCAGGTCCTTCATAAAAGGTTGTGCCTCACATTCATTCAGGAAGTTGGAGTTGGGAGGAAGAGGGCAATAGACTGGAGAAGGGTAAAAAGACTAGGATTTGTAACTGTGATTATGTTTTTTTAAAGAAGAAATGTGTACAAGGTATTTTTAATAAAAAGGCTTTATTTCTGAACCTAAAACTGTAGTTGGTGCAAGTGTGTTTGAGGTTTGGGAGATTGCAACACCCCCTAGTAGCCACCATTACATATCAGAGGTCGAAGCATTGTCCTGGGGTCTCCATGATAGTTTTTGCTCTCAGATGCACCCTACAGAGAAAGGTGTATTTCATCAGAGGTTACAAGAAACTGCACTATGGTGATTGTTTTAGAAATTTCCACCCACAGACATTGATGTTTGGACTGACCACTGCACAGGCCAGTAAGGTTAAATGTGTATTGTAAATTTTGTGAAGTCTGTAAATTTTGATTTATTAATGACAGAACATAAATTCCATAATAACATTCCTTAAGAATTCTTGTTCTGTGATTTTTATTTCATCTATTCCTTTTAACTGCTTATTTCATCAGCAAGCTATATGACAGTATTAAGCACAAGACAAAAAACAATCCTATTTGAGATGGCGGCCAATTCCTGGCCAACCACACAGAGCTAATTTAGGCTGGGTTAATATTTCACATGATGCAACGTGTGCACCTGCAGATGCTACTTCTACACAGGCGGTGTACTGTTTATACTTTATGCAAATCTGAATGATACCACCAGGTGGCAGTGTGAGATATCATCACGGTGAGAAAACAACATTCAGCTTTGCTGTGTTGTGGATTTCCTGAAACATCCATTAAACTCCCAGGACACCTTGCCACAATGTCTATAAAAAGGATAGATGTTTAATGATTAAATCCATTAATCCAGGGATGCGCCCATTCCAGCAAGCATCGGGTGCGAGGCAGAAACAATCCCAGGATGGGGATTGCAAGGTGAATACAAGCACACAGATGCACTAACGTCATCTTAGCACCACCAAATCCCCAAACCTTCATGTCTCTGGAAGGAAACCGGAGCAGACTGTGGAAACCCACTAGGAAAACATGCAAAAGCCAGGCAGGGAACACCAGGGATGTGACAACCTGCGAGACAGCAGTGCTACCACTCCACCTCCGCACACCACCGACATGTGTAATTATTAACAATATTCATTATTTAAATGAAGTTAACAATTTATCAGTAAAATATAACATACATACTTTAATGCATTTCATCATAAAAGTGATATCAAGTATAAATCTAAGAATTCTAAATGTGGAGAGAGCTGGAATATCATAAATTTAATGTGTTCTGTGTGGCATTCACTGCCTGCCGCTGCTGTCAGTGCAGGAGGAAGCCCCAGAAGCATGTAGCGATTAACAACTGGGTCAGTTTTAAAATTATGTTTATGTCGTTCTACTTTAATGATAAAATAAACTACGAGATTAAAGTGGAAACTTCCATTTCAATCACAAAACAGGCCTTTGTTTTCTTCACAGTGTCCCTAATTTTTTTTCTCTGAGGCTCAAATACGCTTCTGTACATTGTTGCTGTTGCAAAGGTGCAAAAAAAAAAAAAAAAGGGCACAGAAGATGGTATGTGAGACTTTAAAAATATATCACGTCCTTATGATGGGGAATATGCAATACTTGTATTGCCTGTGTGAGAAATGGATGAAGAGAAGCAACACAAATACATTTGTATTATGTCCGCATTTAAGTTTGATGATTTGCTTCACCACATCGTAAGATTCATCAAACATCAAAGCACATAAGATTGATCCTGTAGGATCTCCAAAGCAGCTTGCTTTAACATGTTGATAGTTGTAGCAACCGCAAGAAAAATGCACGCGATTCCTACACTTCACAACCCAAAGGGAAGTGGACGATAAAAGAAGGTTAAAGCAGCATTACCATATTCGGTCCTCGGCCCCTCTTGTCCCCTATGCACGTCCTTATATAACTGGAAAAAATCTCAAGAAAGGAAAGTGGGAATGAAAATATATTAACATTTACTATTTACATTTACGTGCCCGGTGCCTGAGTGCTCATAAGTGAATACCTTTCCCAGACGCCCTCCCCAGCGCCCAAATCTGAATCCCTGGTTCGACGTAGACAATAAACAAAATAATAATAATAATAAAAAATAATGTTCTCCGAAACGTCAAAAAAGAAAAATGTACTTAATCCACCTATAAGGAAAATAAATCCTGCAGTTCAGTTCCTTCGGTGGAAACGGCTTCTCCTCGGACTATCACGAAGAAAATGCAAATTCCGAATCTGACTCACCAGACGGGAGCACCCGGAGAACACCAGCTTGGCCTCTTCTCGGGGATTCGTCACCGGATTATTTCTTCGGGGTGGACACCCACAAATAGCAGACGTCCCTGGGTGAAGAAAGATCCAGAATGATCCTTTAAGCATGGATAGTCACTCCTTGCCTTCAGCCTTTTCCTTCCTTCTTGATTCTTTTTTTTCCTCCTGCCTTGATCCGCCATTCCCCTTAAATAGGAAAATTTTCCCGCCGAAACATCCTTGCCCCTCTCGGTTGTTATGGCAACCTCACGCTGGCAACAGGCAGCTGGAATACTACGGCGGGTCCTCCCAGACTGAAACGTCACCAAAGGTGTCTGAGGGCTATTTACAAGCACCCTTCCAGCCAACCTAATAAAGTGACAAACAGTCCAGGAGGCCAACCCGACTGTCAAGTTATGTAGCTTTGCTACATAGTAAACAAAGACCCTGACATCGCTTTCCAACTTGATCACACTGCGCCCCTGATTTTCTGGTACTGCAACTTACGCATGAGTCAAATTAATTTCTAAGGCCATGCTCAGAGGATGTGTCAAATGTACACAGTTAACGAGTGTCAGCCAAGATAAATGAGTGTACGTGTTCTGAGCAAGAAGTATAAACCAGCCCTTAGTCACCCATCAACCAGACATGCATGTCTTCAAGCCATATGAAAAAACAAGAGTATCTGTAGAAAAAACATTCACACATTTACTTGTCAGGGAACCAAAGTGAGGTTATCTGGAGCTGTGCAACAGAATGTGGTTTTATTTTTAAAGGTGTAAGATTAAGAGTACCCTATGAATTGCTTCAGATAAACTCACTACACTTGTGCACGGAGTTTGGGAAGAAAAAGAATGGATTTTAGCTTGTCCACCCTCACACATGCCAAATAATATGGGAAGAAGAGAGAATCTGAAGTTGGTTAATTTATTATCAGTTTTGCCTTTGACATGTTGGAGGGATTTCCAACCATTAGAATTTTATCAAGGTAACCGAATCACACTTGTTTCAAGAAGCAAAATAATACAATATATTGATAAAGACAAGGATTATAGAAATCTGATAACTGCATATATACTGATATAAAAGACAGGGCAAAACAAGACAAACGTGCAACACAGAAGAGGTTGACTGTTTATTGGCTACTTAAGAGTTCTATTTATCATGACACAGATAAACAGTTTTTGAGAATGAGCTCTGAAATGTGAAGTTGTCGCTATTGTTGGTTTGGGTTTAAGTGTACTCCTCTTTGTGATGTGGTTCTTTGTTCATGGTGTGCTATGTTTTTCTCAGGTTCTTTGCTGTGTCCTCTGCAACTTTATAGGAAAAGCATTACTTGTTCTGGCAGAAGAGTTTAGGCTCTGAAGCTCTCTTCTTTAAGCAGCAGCCTTTACTCAAGTCTTCTTAAACTGGGCTCAGTCACTGGCTTGATCTGGCAAAGCAGATCTCAGCATTCAAGTCCATAAAGAGAAGAGATTGTCTGCTTTGTGTTCCACAGAGAAAGTCTTGTTGGTTTCAGGCAGAGAGAGAGAGCAAACCTTGAAGAGATGAATTCAGCTAGTTTTTAAAGAAGGGAGTAACCTCTGGAGATTGGATCGAGGTCACTTCCAGTTACAGAACCAGTGACTGCTCATAGGCATGTTATTTTGTCAATCAAAGTTGTCACTCACTGAATTATAGTTTTTTTGTTCAAACTTGAGAGTCTATTAGACGCCCCCATGTCTCAAGGATTCTGCCAGTTCAGTCAGTTCAACTCCGATTTAAATCTGTTATCAGAAGAAGTACAGGGCTGACCAAGAATGTTATGAGCTGTAGGTAATCCATTTTCTCATAAACACAGGTTGGGTGTAAAGCTGGATTTCTGTATCCTGTTAAATCTGCTGTCTTAACAGGCCTTGTGTGCACCTAAAAAGCCTAGCAAAATAGGAAATGCCAACTGTGACCTACAACAGCAATGATCCTTACTCAATACAATTCTTCAGTAAGTGTTGTGAGGGTTCAATAAGGGACCATCAACTAATCCAGAACTTTGCTGCTGGCTTAGGCTCTCACTCACCAATAACATTCAAAAAACAAAAATTACTGTGGCAAATTTCATGGTGGGTCTGGATGGGTAGTATTTCTGCTTTACAGTTCAAGTTGAGCCTGTTCTACCAGTATGTATGCGAGTTCTGCTCACACATCTCAAACATGTAACACATCTTAACTGATGACTCCACACCGGTGCTGTATATGGTGGCTGTGTGACCCTGCCCAGTGTCTGACTGGCAGCCTGTTCAGCGTTGGTTCCTGCTTTGCACTGGATGCTGCTAAAATAAGATCTGTCCCACCCCAAAACTGATTTAAGCAACTTTTATAATGGATTGTTAAATACTTCATTGTTAAATAAAAATAATTTCAGAATCTTCTTAAATCAACAATTCTGATGTATTCCAAATCTAATCATTCATATTTAAATTCTCCTTTAACACTCTTTCTTATTAATTAGAAAATCTTACATTCAAAAATAACTATTAGTGTGATCGATTTGTTCTGAATACATACAGTACCATTGTTACTTTAATGAATAAAAAAATCTCAAGCATAACTTAATCATCTTCTTAAGTTCCCGACTGGCTTTGAATAATTTCTCTTACAAGACCGTGATTAGTAAAACCAGATCAGTAGGTCATCCTAACCAGCTTAGTGTCCAAGTTCTAAAATAGCAAGCAATATCTATTTATTGATTGATAGTAAGGGAACAACTTTCTTGCTGGTTTTGTCATTTTTTTCTTTTCAAATTCATTCTGGGAGCTTCCTAAAATATTCAGGATGCAGAGTACTCTATCCCTCCTGAATGGCAGTCACTTTGTAAAGGTCATGACGCTTCTGAGTGTGAAGAGGAATCTGCTGCCGGACGTCAGTCAGATGCTGCATATCTACAATAAGGAGAAAAGGACAATGTAAGAAAAAGCATGAAGCCCAAGATTTTAAACAAAAAATAACACCCCATATATCTCATACTTCAATCTAGTTATAAAAACAGGACATAAAATAGTCTTTTAGATACAAGTATCATAATCAAAGAGCATACGTTGAGTGGTGCTTTGAAGATGCTTATATTGTGGTAGAGGCATTGTAAAAATCCTCAAAATCACAAAACTAAAGCATCAACTCCACAAATAACTAACTTAATGAATGCAGTGCCTAACACTGATTCTCCATCATTTATGAATTTGAAGGATAAAAAAAAAAAAAACAGCGAGTCAGGTTTGGATAGTTAAAACTCAAATGTGAAGATGGTGCAAGGTGCTACTTACCAATGTCGGCGTATACTATGGTCTCCTCTGAACCAGCTTTGGCCAGCACATCTCCCCTGAAATTAAAAACAAGATTGCTACTGTACCTATTGGCTTGTTTATATTTTAATTTCCATCCTCTACTCTTCCTACAATCTAACAAGAGGACTAGATATTAATAACCCAGCATAAGTAATAATAGGAATCTCTATGCTAGAAAAAGAAAAGAAAAAAAAAATCAGATATGCATTTCCATTGAAGATGTCACTAGCTGAGTATTAGAGTTATGATTATGGCTGAAGTTTTTGACGGGAAATCTTACAGATTGGCCAGAGGGTTACTTACAGTCACAAAGCAGAACATTCATTTCACTGTACAATTACCCTTCAGAATCAGACGGGTTCATGTCTCATTAGCATCCCAAATGTTTCTAGAACCACTCATTAACTTTTGGCTCCTGCTCAGTATGTAGAACCGATGCCAACAGAAGAATAATTTATGTGAGCCGTGGTGATGTTGTGGTGACTAACTGGTTTCCACTTGTGCCTTCAGGGAGGTCATCAGACTACAGTCAAGCCAGTGCTTCTCTGAGTGTCACGTTTTAATACTTGCGTCAATTATATGCATTGTTTTTATGAAAAGGTAATCAAAAGTACAGTGGATCTTTGATGAATTTTAATATGACTATTTTGCAAAAAAAAAAATATTTTTTATTAGAAATAAATCCATTAAGTAATATTTTGAAGTATTATACCACACTGAATTTTCCAATCAAACAATTACTTAATTCCACTTAATATTACAAAACAAAGAAAACAAAAACATCCCTTTTCCTCTTATGATTTGAGGTTTATTCCTGCATATAAAGATAAGTACAATTTTGTTCAGAATTTCTAATGCTGGAAAAAGAACAGATAATTTCAGGACCCACAAGGAATTGACTTCCACCAATAAAAATATCTTCACTTATCTGAGATTTGTGCGTTGCCTTGTTTGTTGTAATTATATCTGTTTAGGATACTTTTTCTCTGTATGATGTATGCATATGCTTTAAAGGTGCCAGTTATGGAGGAGGTAGATTCAGTTAGGAACTCACCAGGGGCTGACCACTGTACTGTGGCCCCAAGCTACATAGGAAGCCTTCTCATCACGGGCCGGTGATGCCGTGGCTACATAAACCTGATTATCTATAGCCCTGCAAAAGACAGAGACAGAGAAAGTGTTTGCATAAAAGGAATTATTTACTAACATAAAAGACTAAAAGTTAGAAAGAGGACCAAAAGAAAAGTCATTACTTGAAACAACAGCTCAAACAGCAAGTGTCTCTGTGAAGCACTTAACATTTTTAATGTACTATGGGGCTTTGCCCCCTGCTTGCCAGACAACCCCCCCGCCCCCCACCTGCACTTAGCGCCAGCAATTTGGCGTTTCTGTCGCTTGAGTATGTGGATTTCACTTGCACCAAACAACAAAACTTTTAATTCTCATGGATAGGCCTCTTCATTGGGAAGAAACACTAATTTTCCCTGATGGAATAAAACGATCTACAAGTCTCCGACTTAAAGTTTAAAGCCAAACAATATCTACATACTTCTGTCATATCACCTATGTCCATATAATTCAATCTCTTCTCGCTTTTACCTTTTCATCAATATTGCATTGAATTTTGATTCTGTGTTTGTAATTACATCGTGACAATGCAACATATAACCACCAGTGAATGAATATTGTTTCTTTCTCACTACAAGAAATATGTCTGACAATAGCATTCATGCAAATGAGAAAAGATTGAACCATGTGTGTGGTTATGTGCGCAGGACTTTTTCAAATCTCTGTGCATAAGCTCTTGTCTTGCGGGGCTTAAAATTTTCTCTTGCGAGATTTCAATTTCACCAAACAACAAATCTTTTAATTCCCACAGATATGCCTCTTCATTGGGAAGAAACACTACTTTGTATTTCCCTGATGGCAACACTAATTAGATGATCTACAGGTCTCCGACTTACAGTTTAAATCCGTATAATACATTCGATCTCTTTTCGCTGTTCACCGAGTAATAATTTCCGTTTGTTTGTGCTAATGCGATCTTTAGAATTCTTTTTTTTTTTTTAAGACTTTCGAATTTTCATACTTCCATTATCTGTAACCTGCTCTGCATGTGTACTGCACCAACATTTTTGAATTAATTCTTTATGATGTTCTGCTTTGTCATTTATTTCCGACCCGGTTAATTCTCTTGGCACAAAGACTCATCTCGCAGGACGTGAAAGTGTCTCTCTGAGAAAATCACGTCTCATCTCCTTCTAAGATTTTTTTTTTTTAATAGTAGAGAGACATTACGACATAGTACACAGAAACACACTCATATGTTTAGTGTACAAGCTGGTTAAGCATCTTGAATGCCTTGAAGGAAGCTATATTAATGGAAGACTCACTGACATGTTGGAACAGAGAAAATACCTTTATTTTTATAGTTTTAGGGTAGCCACAGTCTATAATACAGATGCATAATATATAAAATAAACTTAAGGTCACTTTAAACATATTAAAAAAGCAGTAAATCACATATAAACATGACTGACACATCTACAATAAATGTGGTATTTTTTAAGTTATTATTTACAATCACAAGATGCTGTCATTTGTCCTTATTGCTAGAGCTGGAAGTTTTTCAAAAAAATAAAATAAAAAATGCATTTCCCAAAATGCAACTTTATCGTCAAAACCATCCTGCAATTCATCACTATTCCGAAGAATTTTAAATGAAGCAGTATATCATTTTACAGATTCTTCTCTGTATACAGTTCACACATTTTGTGCTGCTTTTATAAATCATTGATACAAAGCATTCTTAAACTGCCATTTTGCAGCAGTTTTAGAGTGCATTTCACAGTTTATGCTGCCATAAAGTTATTTACAAAACAATTAAGATAATTACAAAAGAAAAGTAGCTTATCAACTATAGAAATAAGTGGGTAGTGCCCACCTGACACCAACACTGACCTCCCCCTCTGCAGCAGTTCCCAGTGGGCTGGTCCAGTGGTCATGTTAAAGGCTCCTGGATAAACTAGCAGGTGGCATCCTTGAGAAAGAGAAATTGCCAGTAATATAAATGCCTGGCATATTATTTCGTTAAAAGATTTGGGGCTATTAGGTGCGATTTGGTGTGATAAAGCTGGGTGTAAATTTTAGGCTGCAATCAAATAGAGACTTGCCCTTCAAAATAGAAAAGTATTCTAAGTATTCTTCAAAAAAACACCTTGAAAACAAATCTAAAAATACATTTCTTCAAAATGTAGATAAATATCTGTACTTTCAGCAAAGACTCACTGCATAAATTGACAAATAATATCCAATAAATGAATTGTAATCACAAACCCCTACCACTCATGAATGAGTTTGAAAAAAGTTCAAATAGCTAATATTTCTCTAAAATAAGCAAGTGATGCACAGTGCTTCAGTGAAGAATGCAGAAACAAGAATTCAGAAGCAAAATATCACTTATCTGACCTTTTTGAGTATAAATCTGTGCCAGTTCTGCAAAACGAAGGTCATAACAAATACCCACTCCAATCCTGCAAAAAGCTGCAAAGACAATGCCATTTATTTAAGCAGTCTCACACATTTCTGATGACAGGACACTAAAAACAGTAAAGGAGAGCAGGCTTCTGGTCCAGTATTAAACATTCCATTCTCTCATGCTAGACTTCAGTAGAGATCAAATTAAAATATACCAGGACTTACGAGTGTCAAACACAGAATAGCTGCTTCCTGGGCTGAGTGTTTCTGATTCCTGAAAGCGGATTTTTCCTGGAACATCAATGTTAAACAAATGGATCTAATTTTAAAATAGAAGAACAAATTCAAATTTAAAAACAGAAAAGACTTGGTCCTAAGTCTCCAGGTATATTGACTTATCTGCCTGATCTTTAACTTTTCATAAATGTTAAAATTACTGCCTCTAATCAAATTACATAAGCTACCATTACATGCAGATAAAAACACAAGCAATACTATTATCAAAAGTATCTCAAAGTAATGATTTTTTACATCTTTTTGAGGCTTATTGAAAAATATATAATATATGAGAGGGAGTCAAGAGCTAAAGTTAGAAAATGGGATTTATCAGAAAATGTAACAAACCTTAACAACCCTGATAATGTAATCTCTCAATGTATTGTCCACCCTTCTCAATGCACTAGTGCCACCTGCCTGGAAGTGCCTGGATTTCAGCAGAATTAAAAGTTTTGTCTTGTCCTCACAACCACTCGTGCACCAGAGTAATTGTCAAAACACTACATGCCGAGGGCTACTACAGTCACTAGTGTAAGTTACTGTGACTTGCTGGAGACCAATGTGAAGCTGGCTATTTCATAGATAGATAGGTCTTTATTGTCATTGTCACTTTCACAAAAAAACAAGAAACTGAAGGTGCTGTCGACTCAGTGTGAGGCATAAGAGTTAAATAACAAGAAAAGGAATAGTAATAAAAGTTCATCTAAGCAGCATGGACTGCTGTCTCAAGGAGTCCTTTTGCTGCAAGACAATGCCTGCCCACACACTGTGTACCACAAGTTTTAGGTATTGCCTAATGTGCCTTATTCACCAGATTTGGCACCATTTTGGTCCCTTAAAAACAGCTGGGTGGATGTCGATTCAAGACAGATGATGACGTGAAGAAAGCAGAGCACAAGTGGTTGCGAGGACAAGACAAAACTTTTTATTCTGCTGAAACCCAGGCAATTCCAGGCAGGTGGTCCAAGTGCATTTAGAAGGGTGGAGAATACATTGAGAAATGACATTATCAGTCTTGTTAAGGTTCTTTACATTTTCTGATAAATTCCATTTTCTAACTTTAGCTTGACTTCCCCTCGTATAGTATAAAGTGGTTTGAGGAGGTTATGTTTATATAAGTATGTGTGCATGAGTGTTTCTTTTATTTTAAAGCAAACCATATTGCCAATTAATTGTGAATTTCCCCTTGGGATTAATAAAGTATCTATCTATTTATCTATCTATTAACATTAAACTATTAAATCAATAATTTTTCACAAATAATAAAAAACAGTTCAACAATTTTCCAGTCTTAACAATTATACAGAATTATTTAGCCATGCATCATATAAACATTCTAAACTAAATCAGAGTATTCAAAGGATTTACTTCAGTTAAAGTGAGTACAGAAGGCATAAAAAGGAAGAACAAGCAATCAACCTTTATTTTCTACAACATCTTTCAACCCCAGACACTAGGTGACACAGACATATAACACAGCTGAGTGTATATTTTTACCAAAACTGGAGCACATGCATCTTTATCTTTCTCCACTTCTTCAAAACTGTCACTTTTATTTTAATTAGATTGTTTACCATCTTTCTTTAGTTTACCACTGTGCCAGTGTTAAATTATGTGCAGTATCCAGGTGAAAATGACTACTGAAACATTTTTGCAATAATGCTTTAAACTGGTTTGTAAATAAATAAAGCAACAAATTACTGAGTAAATTATCAGTTACATTAGAAACATCTGATAGAGTACAGAACCCTGGAGGTTAAAATGACTTGTACAAACCTTCCTGTGTTTCAGAAGTAATGAGCCATCAGGTCCAAATACCATGCAGGTATTATAAAGTTTTCCCCCATCTTCCTCTGGGATGGATCCTGAAAGGCAAGATGCAAGCTAAGGTAAAGATCAAATATCATCACAATAAATAAGTGATGCCAAAGTGACACACTTGTTTTCCAAACAATAGTGTAAAAACTCAAAATTAGAAAGAACCCTCATAATTTCTAAAAGTTGTATGCAATATTTTTTTTTAAACTTTTATAAATATATATATTTAAAGAGAGATACAGAGCAAACACATACTGTATGTAAAGTACATATATACAGGGAGTAAAATAAGTATTGAATGTGTCAACGTTTTCCTCAGTAAATATACTTGGAGAGCAAACACTAATTGGGGAGAAGACGCTGGCGTTTAATGTTCGCCACTTCTCCCCCTGACTTTGTTTGGAGTCTGGGTTTAAGTTTAAGTTGTTGTTGTTTATTCGCCTGACGCCCGGATACACTGTTTTGCCGTCTGCTGTGGATTTTATGGGTTTTATCAAATTTTCTTGTTTACTCACCTGGGGCCTCATGTATAACGCCGTGCGTAGAACTCGCACTATAACATGGCGTAAGCACAAAAGCCGAAATGTGCTTACGCACAGAAAAATCCAGATGCAGGAATCTGTGCGTACTCCAACTTCCACGTCCTTCAATTACATAAATCCCAATCAGCGTGAAAACTAACGCTCGTGCACGCGCATTATGTAACGCCCCAGATCCTCCCAGAATTACGCCTATTTGAATATGCAAATCAATATAAATCGCCCTTAAGCTCAGCCTTCTGTGAAAAGACAATGGGAAAAGCATGGGGAAAATATAAGAATTTCAGCGAATACCAAGTGGAGGCAAAGGAAAAACATACTATTTGTTCAAATAAACCGTGGTATAATCAACAAAATGAAGTTGATCGAGTGACATAGCGTGTTGGAGAAACTTGAAAGCTCACATTCACAAAATCGCACAGTGCCGGAAATAAAAAAGAAGTCACATATCAAAGTTGCCGTGAAAAGAAGTGTTGTAAGCCCACTGTCTGAGTGTCATATGAAAGTTTATTAGGGTACAGAGAAAAAAGGCACGAAATGTCAACTTTAATCTCGAATTTTCCACTTTAATCACGTAGTTTATTTTGTCATTTAGTAGAACATTATAAACTTCATCTTAAAATCGTTTAATTAACCAGTTTCTCAAAATTACATCGTAATTAAAGTAGCACGTTAAATGCTTTGTTTTGTATTTGATCTTCTAATCGTATGTGATCTATGTGTGTGAATCACTACTTGCTTCTTAAACTGGCTCTCTTCCTCCAACTGGACACAGAGTCCATTACATTTGTGATATTACAGCTCTCTGAATAACTAAAATACTGAGATGTATACATGATATCATTTTCATGATGATAGGAGCTAAAGCACATTATTAAACGTGTTTCATGAGCCTCGTGCTCATGACAAGCATTATCTTTTGTCGAAATTTGTCGCTGCGCTTTTAGCTGTGTTGTTATTTTCTCTTTCTGTTTTATATTCAATATATATTGGCGTAGCCGCCACTGCAGTCAGTGCTTTTCTTTCCCCAAGTAACAGATCGCCATACAATCAGCTCTGTAATAGACGTTAAGCCATCTGTAAGCTTAGCGCCGATTCTTCAAAACGTTTAAAGAACATTGAAATATCTTCGTAGTACATGTTTAATTATTCTATCCTTCACGACACTCCCAGTGAAGAATATAGATTATTTAAATGAAGTTAAAGTTTTATGAACATATTTTGCTGCATTTCACCTTAAAAAATGATATCGTCATCATATGTAAATACGCGCTTTATAAAGTGGCCCAGGTTGTGAGATATTATAACTGTAGTGCAAGTTTACAGTGGGGTGATTGTACTTATAAGTACAAACCGTTCTACAAGGAGCAATTGATTGAGTGCATTTAAAGTTCTTGGGATTAAACTGTTTCTGAACCGCGAGGTCCGTACAGGAAAGGCTTTAAAAATTTTGCAGTGGCTGAGACAGCGTGTCCTTAAAGCTGTATACCGATAATTCTCTTTCCGATCAGCTGCTGCTGTGATTCACACTCAGATACAGTGATATAAATACTCCGAGTCGTGCAGTGAGAGTAATATGGAAAAAGATGATCCGCTGTGGCAACTCCTAACGGGAGGAGCTGAAAGAAGAAGAAGAAGAAGAAGAAGGAGAAGTGAGAGTAACAACGCTAAAGCAGTTATGGTATTTGGAATACTATGGCTGTTCCCTGGACCATTATATTGCTACAAGTTAATTACAATCAGATGCATTACACTAATAAACAATATGCGGTTAGTTTCTGTGTATTTATAAAGCCGTGTCATGAAAATAATGAGTAATCACACAAGAACAGTACCATTGCTTTGACGCTGGGTGCCGCCAGTTTGCAAAACCGAGCGGAGAACTTGCGTACAACAAGGCATAAGGTACCGTGGAAAAGTGTGTGGCTTTACGCCAAGTGTAGGTTTTATACATCGCGATTTGAACGTGGAAAAGTTCTTACGCAACATTTCTGTGCGTACGCACCGTTTATACATGAGGCCCCTGGTGCCTGGATATACGGTGTTGTCATCCGTTTTGGATTTTACAGCGCTGTCTGGATGGCATTCCTTCCATTTGGTCAGAATGTTGTTCAGGTATTCCAGCTGACAACTTCGCCGATTTAATCCTGGAACCAATGCTGAAGTTGCTATCCCTATTGTTGAAGAACTTGGGCTTCTTCGCCATCCTCGGTACATTCATAGAGGCTCTGGTCGAAAGTTTATCTTTCATAATCAGCAAAAGTGCTCTGCTACCAGCATTCCATCTTTCTGGTCACTCGTCGCACATTTGAACATCAGAGGACTGTTGCTCCAACTGCTATTAACATTGGAAGTATTGCGAGATCTCTGCACTCTAGCATGGGAAATACCCGAGCCATTGTGAAAAATGCTGCGATAGCCCTACATCCTCAGTTGGAAATGTGTGATGGAGCGGATTTTAAGCTGCGTGGAGTGGATTTTAATGTTTTACAACCTGTACAGAGATTTACTCCACAGTTATTGGTCAAATTTGAATTGTTTAATTCTCAATCCCTTGGTAATAAATCCAAATTGATTGAAAAACATATTAGGGAGAAAGGACTTGACTTCATGTGTCTAACAGAAACCTGGCACCAGTCAGAGGTTTACTCTGCTCTAAATGAAGCCTGTCCTTCTGGCTAAAGCTACTTGGAGGCAGTGCACAGTACTAGGGTCCCCTAACTTGCTACCTGCAATATCTTCCTGCGAGTACCTTGCATTTAAATGTAAGCCCCCACTTCCATGACTGTTCTCCTTATTTATCGACCTCCAAAACCCAATTCTGCCTTCATCCTGGAAATGACTGATCTTTTCACACTTTGTGCTACTTCTGCTAACATCATAATCCTTGGAGATATAAATATTCAAGTTGACAATCCCACTGGTTATCTCACTGCTGATTTCCTTGAGCGGTTAGATTCTCTTAATTTAAAACAATATGTTAATGTCCCTACACATTCTAGGGGTCATACACTTGATTTGGTCATTTCAAATGCTGTCTCAATTAGTAATCTACAAGTATATAATATTGGTATTTCTGATCATAAAGTACTGTCAATGGAGCGGCCTTTTATCCCCTTCTTGCACCAAACCAAAACGACAGATTCATTTCAGAAATCTGAAGAACATTAATGTGGATGCCTTGGCCTTGGACCTTAAACGTCTCTCCTCTGATTTTACCAGCTCCTGCAAAGTTGATGACCTTGTGGATTTCTACAACCATTCCCTAAGCAAACTCCTGGACCTTCACGCCCCCTTAACATCTAGGTCCGTCTCATTTTCTTGCTCAGCTCCCTGGTATACCTGTGAGCTGCGTAAAATGAAGTCGGCTGGGCGTGTCCTTCAGTGGCGACTTAAGGCTTCTAGATTGACGGTTCATAAACAGGCTTATTGGGAACATAAGAGGGCGTATGCAGAAGCTTTGAAGGTTGCACGGTCCAGGTTCTATTCCACTATTATTAGTAATAGTGCCAAGAATCCCAAAAAGCTTTTCTCAACTATAAATCACCTTCTAAAACCTCCTTCATTTGTTTACTCTGAGATTACCGATGAGAGGTGCAACATGCATATCAATTTTTTCCAAACAAAAGGTTGATAACATTCGTTTGTATCTCTCTACCATAGACACAGTGCCTTTTCCAACTTTCGATTCATTGTCTGAGATTGTTCAGCCCCTTTGCTTATTCTCTGTTACCACATGGGAAGAGGTGGAGGCCGTTATCACGAAAATGAAATCGTCTACTAGTTCCCTGGACCCTTTCCCTTCAGCTCTGCTGAAGGCCAACATCTCTGCTGTCTCTACACTTATCACTAGGATTATAAATCATTCTCTTTTGTCTGGTCATATTCCTTCTGTATTAAAAACTGCTGTCATCAGTCCTCTATTGAAAAAAATCACCCTTGATCCTGAAGTTCTCTCTAACTATAGGACCATCTCCAATCTTCCATTTCTTTCTAAAGTTCTGGAGAAAATAGTTGCAGCTCAACTTCATGATCACCTCAAACTGAATAACTTGTTTGAGAAGTTTCAGTCTGGTTTACGCCCTGGCCATAGTACTGAAACAGCCCTGGTCAGGGTTACTAATGACCTTCCAATGACAGCAGATACTGGTTCTCCTTCTCTACTTATCCTTCTTGATCTGACAGCTGCTTTTGACATGATAGACCATAACATTCTCCTTCATTGCCTGCAATACACTATTGGACTTTCTGGAAATGTTCTTAACTGGTTTATATTATACCTGACTGGTAGAACTGAGTACGTTGCCTTGGGTAGCACAAAATTCTATATCCACAATGTTACCTGTGGTGTCCCACAAGGCTCTGTTTTGGGCCCTATTCTCTTCAACATCTATATGCTTCCCCTTGGAACTGTCATTGGCAGACATGGTTTATCCTTCTATTGTTATGCTGATGACACTCGGCTTTACCTCAAGACTACTCCCACCTCCTCTAATGCTCCCCTGCCAACATCTACTTTGACTACCTACTTGGAGGAGATAGAGGCATAGATGAGGCTTAACTTTCTTCAGTTGAACAGATCCAAAACAGAAGCCATCTTAGTTGGCACACCACATCATCTTCGTTCTTCTATCATTACTGGTATTACGTTCTCTGGTCAAAACATTCCTCTTTCTAGAACTGTCACTAATTTGGGTGTTAAGATGGATTCTCAACTCACTTTTGATACCCATATTAAATATCTTTGTAAATCTTCTTTTTATCATCTCAAGAACATTGCTAAACTCCACCCTATACTTACTCTGGCGGATGCAGAGAGGCTTGTGTATGCCTTTGTCTCCTCCAGGTTAGACTATTGCAATGCGCTTTTTATCGGAATTCCTGGTAAGAGTATCCAGAGACTCCAGTATATTCAGAACTGTGCTGCCAGAATTGTGATGAGGGTGCGAAAGTATGACCATATCACTCCTATTTTGAAAACCCTTCATTGGCTCCCTGTTTCACTTAGAATACAGTATAAGGTTTCCCTCCTTACTCATCAGTGTATTTATGGGCATGCCCCCCATTATTTACAGGAGCTCCTTACCTGTCATACTTCTTCACGTACCCTCCGCTCTGTACACATTAACACTCTTCAAGTTCCCAGAACTAAGCTCAGCAGCATGGGTGACAGGGCCTTTTCTTCTGTGGCTCCGAGACTGTGGAACGCCCTCCCAGATTACCTGAGAGCCCCACAGTCGATTGATGTTTTTAAATGAGATTTAGAAACTTGTCTTTTATAAAGATATTTTATTATTGAAGTATTTTTTTTAGGGTTTTTTTTATTACTTTATTTTACTCTGCAGCACTTTGAGATTGTTTATATAAAGTGCAGTATAAATAAAATTTATTATTATTATTATTATTACTTCTAATAGGGCTATTGACATGAAATCTACACCAGATGTTGGTAACAACCCAAGTATTCCACACATAAAGAAATCAAAACAAATAATAACATAAAAAAAGATTGTGTAATAATGTGAAATGACACAGGAAATAAGTATTGAATACGCTTACAGAAATTTTTATAAAACTAAGTAAAAAAAAGCCTTTGTTGGTAATGACAGCTTCAAGACGCCTCCCGTATGAAGAAACTAGTCGCTTGCATGTGATGATGCGGGTTCTGCTTCAGGCTACCGTCTAGCTTCTGAGAGCTCTTGAATCTGACACCGTCGGTAATGTAACCGGATGAGCTGATCAGTGAGGACATCACAAAACAAGGGGATGGAGCAAAATGTGCAAATGTAACCGGATGAGCTGATCAATGAGGACATCACGAAACAAGGGGATGGAGCAAAAATGTGCTTTTATAAAAAAAAACCAAAGCCAAAACAAAGAGTTCAAATAAATAGTTCAGTGTTCATAAACAATCCTTAAATAAATAATCCAATTAAAAGTGAACAGTGGAGGTTAAAATCTAATAAATAAATCCTTTTAAAACTTGGTTAAAAACAATGGCTGGAAGCAGTCCTTTTTTAAAACAAAGCCGGGTGCCTTCTTCCTACTGGCGACTCCCCTGCTTCTCCCATCCAGGCTATGCACCAGGGGAGTCATCCTACCTGCAGCTGACCTTCTCCATTTGGCTGGTCTGGTGGCCACCCAATCCCTGGCTTCGCTCAGCCCTCGCCAGACCGAGACTTGGCTTCCCACAACAGCC
Organism: Polypterus senegalus; assembly: GCF_016835505.1. Taxonomy (NCBI): domain Eukaryota; kingdom Metazoa; phylum Chordata; class Cladistia; order Polypteriformes; family Polypteridae; genus Polypterus; species Polypterus senegalus. The sequence goes on along the minus strand of NC_053155.1, from coordinate 184,983,568 downwards.
AGGACGCTCACGCTGGGGTTCTACTCCAAACCTCCGACTCCAGCTGCCTTCATTGTGGCAAGCCAACCTTCTCCTGGTCACTCCTGCTCCACACAAGCACTCAGCAGGAGCAACCACTACCGTCGGCCCCTAGGTGCTGGCCAAACACCCCGCTAGGGCTTGCCTCTCCCAGCTGCCTGCAAACATACGTGAGTCTGTGCTCGCTCACTCACTTCCAGCTGCCTTCTTCCTTAACCTCCATTCCCTTTTCTTTTTACTCTCCCCCTCCACATTCGCATTCCTATTATATATACTGTAATGTGGACATGGTTCAGGTGTGGCGATTAGCAGCTCCTAGCATCAATTTTGGGTGCAAACCACCATGCAGAGATTACCTATTTAAAAAACTGGCCTTTTCAACCCGAGCTGTGGACCCGCTACACCACAATGCATTGCTCAGGTGTAAGTTTGGCCCTTTCTTCCAAACAAACTGTCTTCAAATCGTGAACGTTCCGGGGCCTCTTCTATGAACTCTAATCTTCAGTTCTTTCCATAGATTTTCAGCTGGATTCAAGTTGGGTGATTGGGCCATTGTAGCAGCTTTTTCTTTCTCTGAAACCAATTGAGAGTTTCCTTGGCTGTGTGTTAAGGATCATTGTATTTTTGAAATGTCCACTCTCGTTTCATCTTCAGCATCCTGGTAGATTCATGCAGATTCTTATCAAGAATGTCCCGGTACATTTCTCCATTCAACCTTCCTTCAATTATATGAAGACAGCCAATACCATATGCTGAAAAACAGCATGTTTTTGGAGTGATGTGCAGTGCCATTTCTCCTTCAAACACAGTGTATGCAATGACATCCAAAGAGTTCAATTTTGGTCTCATCTGACCAGACTATATTCTCCCAGTATTTCACTGGCTTATCCAAATGTTGTGCAGCCAACTTTAAAACGAGCTTCAACATGCTTTTTCTTCAGCAGTGGAGTCTTGTGTGGCGAGAGTGCATAGAGACTGTACCGGTTGAGTGCATTACTTGTTCTCTTTGAAACAACTGTACCTGCTAAGGGTTTTCTAAAACTCTCCACGAGTAGTCCTTGGCTCTTGGACAACTCTTCTGATTATTATTGTGACTTCTCATTCAGAAATCTTGCGAGAAGCACCTGGTCGTGGACAGTTTATGGTGGAATGATGTTCTTTCCACTTCTGGATTATCGCCCCAACGGTACTCACTGGAACATTCAGAAGTTTAGAAATACATCTGTAACCAATGCCCTCAGTATGTTTTGCAACAGTAAGGTTGAGAAGGTCTTGAGAGAGTGCTTTGTTTTTACCCATGACAAGATGCTTCTTGTGTGACACCATGCTAATGAGAAACCTTTTAATAAGCCACCAATTAGGACTAAACCAGCTGATATTAATTTGCACTGATAGGGGCCAGGATTGCTTTCTAAATACTGACAGATTTCGGCTGGTTTCTTGGCTTTCCATGCTTTTTTGCACCTCCCTTTCTTCATGTGTTCAATACTTTTCCCCTATGTCATTCCACTTTACTACAAATACCTTAATTTATGGACTTTTGTGTTTTGATTTCTTTGTATGTGTGGATTAATTGGGTTGTTACTGACATCTAGTGTAAATTTCATGTCAATGGAGAAAAACGTTTAATAGTTATTTTCCAAGCTGTATACAGTGCAAGGACCCCAGGATGTCTTTTGGATAGAGTCTGTATGTGAGAACTTACAAAGAGTTTTCTTCAACAATTCAAAGACTTGTTATTGTTGAATTGCCTCTTTATTTGGCCTAGAGTGAATAACAATGTGAGTGTTCATGATACACAATGTTTGTTTATTGCATTGCATTTGTAAGTACTGGGTTCAATAAATTGAAATAATAATCAAAACACTGTTGTATTTTATGGTTTTTTTTGGTGCAAAACACACACTACTGCAGTCGGATTGTCATGTAATCCATTTTCCTTTCAGCAACACTTTGGGCCACGGTGCATCCGAATTGTTCAAGATTATTATGACAGCAGATCAACCTGTGGGTCAGGCCAGTTACCTCTGGATTAAATATGCCTGCATTGCTAATGTTCAGGCTATCACCTGGAATGTAATGGTTTAGTTGTTCAGTTTCTTCCTGCATTGTTAAAGCCTCCCAATTTGAATGGGTTCACATTTTCCCTTTTGCTGAATTTGCACACAACACATTTAATGCCTATTTTCAAATGTCAACTTTGCGTGCGATTTTCAGTTTAAAATCACCTTTGACTCAGTTTTAGACCTCTTTACATAATCGTTGGCTCCTCGTTAGGGAACATTTGTCTCCATTGCCAAGTTCAAGGCCGTAGCTAATAGGGTTTGCAGGGTGTCTCCTCCATTCACAATAGGTCACAAGGTGTGGTTATCCTCCAAATTTTTTTAATTTTAATATATATGTATATATATGTCATGTAAGAAGCTGGGTCCTAGGTTCATTCATAATTCATTCATTAATCATAAAGAGAGCGATGTTGGTTTCTTCTAAATTGGCTTTGCTGGCTCATATGTGGGTACAATTTTTTTTCCCCATGTCTCCCAATTGAAACCCTGTCAACATTCTTGGTTTTCTGTGATTGTAATATTATCTTTCTTTGTACTGATGTGTTATTTAACTAAAAATGCATGTAACCACAGTTAGGTTGACATGTTATCCATTTTGCTTCTATTGGTCTCAGTGCTGCTCTAGGCCTCTGCAAGTCCCAAATGGTTAAGATTCTTGTGACAGCAGGTCAACCCAAGGGTCAAGCCAATTATCTCTAGGTTAATTATACCCGCATTGCCAATGTTCTGTATTGCTCAGTGGATAAATTCTAAAACTTTTCTTTTGTGTAGTAGTTAGCAGCAAAGATGGTCAAAAATCAGACATTTATTGTAGGGGGCTTTCATTACTTTTTGTATTGTTTCTTTTGTTATCTCTTTATACACAAGTCTACAATGCTGGGACCTTGAGCAGAAGGTTGGAAGAACTCAGGAATACTATAATGGAAAAAGTTTGACGAACACTGCCATAAACTTACCCCTGCCTTTTTCTGACATATTTTCTTTCTTTTACTGCCAGCTTCCAATTCAGAATATAACTAGAAATCATTCAATGCTTGGCATTACATTATGATTCTTTTTACTGATAGTCAAGATTACCACCCAGGATGAAAGGATCAGTATATTGGGTATAATGGCAGTTCTAAGCAGAAGAAAATGTAGCCATTCAAGCTTAGCACAGTTTGTTGATTTCACTTGAATACTCTTCTTGGTCTCAGACACTACACACATCCCAAAAGAATATCTGAGAAGCAACAATGTTAATACAGAGTGATTCCACATTTTGAAACTGTACATGAAATATAAAGATCTCTGACAGTTAAAAAGACATGTTTGTCTGTGTGCTCTTGGGACTCAATAACCAGCTGGCCTGATTGTTTCAAATATTAAATTTCACACAAGAGTGGGCTCATGGGTTCGTGGTTTTTTTTTTCTTCAAGATCTTATGTCATACTATAGCCTGTCTGTCTCTTCCTCACCGTTTTTTTTTCCCCATATGCAGCATCTTAACTTATTTTTGTGTTTTTCCCTTTATTCAAAGATTATCACAAACATAAAGAGCACTAAATATAAAACTATGTGATAATATGAATAGGGTATTGTCTAAAAATAATACTGGTGCTGCAGCAGTTCACAGCACGTCATTATAAAAATGTCATAATATCAAAAGGAACTCAATTGACAGACATGAGTCCATATAATGACAAGAGAACAGTCACAGTTAAAGGATACAATATGTAGTATGGTGGCACTTAAAATGACTTAAAATTTTTAAGGTCTGAACCATTTTTTCAGTTGCAAAGTGCTTGCTGTCTGTTTCCATAAAATTTTACGGATTTAAAAAAAAAAAAAAAAATCTAGCGGTGTCACATTCAGCTTGAACTAGAATTGCTTTTGGTGTTGTTTCAACTTCAGATGTTGGTTTTACTACCGTACTAACTGCAGGTAAATTATGATACTTACTATTGTTTTACAATATCCTTTGAAATTTACGTCTTTATCACTATTGCCTGCCATTTTGTTGTTTACTCTTTGTAACAATTACAGTAATTTGCTTTTTGAATGTGATTGGGTGAGTTTTTAATTTGTGAGCTTTTTACAAGTTGTTTCTTAACTAATAGCATTTATATTATTTTATGGAAATGTGTTCTTATTTTACATCCTCTATACTTATTACTTAAAGTTACTGCATAATTATAATTAGGGTCAACGTTTTCAATGTCTACTTTGCAATTTGCTTGCACCATTTGTTTTGTTTGATTTTCATGTAATTACATGGCAGCAATTTGTCAGCACCTTTGACATGCAGGCAGAGTACAGTGTGGCTGCTTGATGAGCCAATTGCTCATATAAGTTGTCATAAGGTGGCATCCAATGGAGACAATTTTTTTTACACAGTCTGTGTAGCAACTGATCGAAAGTTTGATGCGACCAACCGACTATCTTTCGGTTAGGTCAAATGAATGGAATGCTTGCCCAGACTATCAAGCAGCTGTGCGTCGTGTCAGAGAACTGCGAGTTGTAAATGACTTTGCCAAAATAGACATTGCACTTATTCAGGGATTATAACTTTGCAATAACAACTGATAAGGAGAAAAAACAATACATTCTACAGAAAGTTGAAAGGCACAGGAAGTTGTTTCCTGACAGTAGAAAATCTAGTCATTTTCTAGTTAACAATTGTAAATGTTGTGCAAAACAATTTTGATTTACTGTTATCTGTAAAAGCACAGTAGAATGCTATTCAGAATCTGCAGAGACACTGTATTTTAATTTTGTATACTAGTGTCCAACATTAAACCTATGATGAATATTTTGAATAGTAAGCATCACATGTATGGAATTTCATTTATCTCTGAAACTTTCCATACTTTGTAACACCAGTAAAAATGCTGTAAATGAAACAAATTTTTTTGCCTTTCATGTAATGTGTACATTCAAAACATTCAGGTGTTAAGAGTTGAGAAATTGCAACATTTAATTTTTACACCCATTTAAGTGCCACCCTAATATATAGGGACATCTTTATTATGGTTGAAGATATATAAACACATAAATAAGGGTCTCTCTGGAGGGGAAAAAAATGACAGTCAAACAAGCAAAATGACCCAACACGACTCACCTCCAACAAGATAAATCCCACACTCCTTGGCAGCTTCAGAAAGTACTTGTGAAGTCTCCCCTGGGATCTTTTCAGCGTATTCAGGAAAAAATTTTGTTCCATATGGAGAGTTGAAACATTCCTGTGTAAAACTAGATCACTTAATTTTGTATAATCTATCATACTGCAAATTACTAAAAATTAATTTTAATATTTAACACTATATATCATAACATTAATTACATATAAACTGCATATCACTTATATTTTAATGGATATAATTATGAAAAATCTGTATACCATACTAAAACAGTAATAAGACATTTAAGCATTTCACAATGGTACCACATGATGACTGTTTTAACAGTTACTGTATATTGAAGCTAAATGGGTAAGATTTACATCAACGGTCTTTAAGTATTTAAGATGGAAAATTTTATTATCCCAGACTGGGAAAAATATTTGGTCATACTGTATGTGTTACAATGAAATTGTAAAAAAAGTGCAGAGTAAAATTCCTAATTGTTGAAAATAAAAATAAATCTATTATATTTTCATTTTACATTGCAGGAGAGTGCTGTACAAAATTATTGTGACTGAAATGTCAAAAAAGCCTTATATTCATATAGTACATGTTAGGTGGAACAACTGTCAAGTTTTAGTTAGAAACAGCATTTAATTAAAGAAAAATACATCATCATTTATTTAAAAGACCACACATCAAAAATAAACAATAACAGACTTTTATTGAAAAAACATAACACATGATATAATTTCAATATACTTACTGCTAGTTGTAAAAAACACAATCAGCTTTAAAATAATCAATTTTAACATTTCAGGCCAAAGGCAAAACTTATTGCTAAAAGCGTTTTTGCCCATTTAGGCAACATACTACTAGCTTAAACAAATCAAGGTTCAACAGAGAAAGGGTAATCTAAGACCATTCAGCAGAGACTTCTTACAAAAGTACATTTACTGTATGCACTAACAAGCAATGAAGAGTGAATTGTATGTGGTTGAAGCATCATGGCCACATCAGGTCATCATCTTTTCCACTAAAGACTTCTATCTGCCAGCAATATTAGATTTCTGCTGCAAAAGACCACTTAAGTGTAGGCCGATTGAATCAATGATTTACACACAGAGCAGAATATTTTCACCTGTAATGCTGGCATAAAATGAGCGCAGTGTGCACTGGAAGTTTCGATTTCAACTGCATAGACACATTAATAGTATTTTCATCCCTGCAAACATTTCCTTTCTGATGAGGAATGCAAGAGGTAAAATTTATATCAACAGTTTCGCCATATCCATATGGCCTAAAACCAAGAAACTGACCCACAGGTACAGTTATGTTTTCTTATGGAACAAGGTCATCCACTCTTTTCAACGAAGTTCAGAGTAGAGATGTTAAATTCCAAGACATTTGGTGAATGTTTTATATAAAGAATCAGAAGCATGTAAATACTTAAAATGAAATCTGAACTTATAAATAATGTCAAGCAACTCAAAATAGGCAGATTTATTGTTCATCTTATTCTTGGTGATTTCGGCTAAGTATTGGAAGGTAATGTAGACTGCAGTATGCCACTAGAATGTCTGGTAGAGCGATTCAAAATTCTCCACAGTTTATTCCATATTTTATGCTAATGTACATGGATGGTGCTTAAACATTGGGAGCCAGGGTGTAAATGTTTGGAGAATGCATTCTTTTTTCTGGTCTTGGCCACTTGCTGTGCTTGCTCTTTTTGTCTTTAACTCCATGCTATGGCAGGCATCAAGTGGCTGATAAAGTAGCTTGATTCTGCCTGCTTCTGTTTGTTTTTAGCCATTTCACTTCAACGTGTGAAAGGGGAATAAAATAGAAAAACATTCAAAAGGTGGATGGGAAAAACTTTATTCAGCTGGACATGACCTATTTAAACAACACAGAGTAAGACAGTTTTTAGTTACATGTGTGGCAACTAACTAGCAAATGCCAAGACGTAACTGACCATCAAATTTATTGATCACTCCTTTGCTGAGGGATTCAACATTGGAGGTACTAAAACACCACAAAAAGCTGTGTCACCACTCCAGTAGGAACCAAGAGAAAAGAACAATTAGAACACGTCTTTCAGTTTTAAACGCAATGCTCTCTGCACTACCAGCCTACCAACATGCCTGTCAGCCAAGATGCAAATAACACCATCAAGTTGCATGTGCTAATTGACATTATCAACTGTTATAAATGATGATAAAAATTGCTTATTGTATTCACAATATTATGTCCCAACCCTGAGAAAGTTCTGACATTTTTTTTCTTAGTCTGAACAACCATACTATAAAAGTAGGTGTCTCAGTCTCACTAAGGTACGCTCTCTCCCTAATTTCCTTGTTCACTGCCTCACTATAACCTCACTGCTATTTCCTTGCCTGCGTTATAAAAAGTGGAGCTGAAAGCGAGGAAGCACGTAATGGCTTAATAAATTCTGATCTAATTGTGTGCATTATTGCCATGCTTTCAGAGCACAGTGAAATTCTTTGTTGCATTTACAATCAATACACAACATACTGCCAAACTCTGGTGCCACAACACAATGAACTATAGAAACATATAAATCAGCTTATTTGAGGTTATCCTTACACCTGTTCCTATGTTTCCTAAGAAAACCACCAGCATGGTAACTGTATAAAATGATTATGCCTTAAGCTCTAAACAGGTATGATGTCAAACACCGTTCACTAAAACCCTTCGAATTTTATTGTTAAACATGTGCCAGTAAGACATGTGTCTCATCCACAGTTGGTTCCTGCCTTTTATCCATAAATAATAAAAAGTAATGTTTTCACAAGCAGGCAATAAGGGCTTTTTACAGCACAAACTCATCATTGCTACATCACAAGTATGTTTCTAAGATAAACAGCATTTAGTGATCTGGTAGAAAAAAAAATATATTTAAAAGAAAGGCTGAAAGGATTATTGGTTCTAATATCCTGGTTTCTAAGTATTAATGCGGGTAGAATTTTTCATTTGGATGGTTGCTATGGTGATTAAAAAAATGCTCAAAAATAAAAAATATACAGAACAGAAATTAACTGAGTTAATTGCTTAAACAAATGCAATTGATTTTGAAACACTGATTTGTTATATTATTTTGCTATTGTTTCACTTCGCTATGATTTTGTAATATTTACAGAATTGATAACCAAATTATGCAGTAGTCAACAAAAGTAGGTTTACAGTTGTTTTTGTGGAAAAAAAAAACATGCAGGTTATGATTACTACAATAGCTTTATTAACTCAAAAGAATGTCACAATGGCACAGTGCACTTAGGTGTATTCTCATAAGTGCTCCAATTGCTGGCCTGCATTATTTACACATTCTTGTAGTCTATTTGCTACACTCAAGCACACTTTAATTATAACAATAATAAGACAACTACGAAAAATATGAAGACAAACAAATACAATAAATACTAAATAAATAATAATACAGGAATAAACTCTGTGTCTGGCGTACTCACAACTGTAAACCTACTTTTCCTGACACCTGTATAATGTCATTTAAGGAATGAATTGTTGACTTCAAGAAAGAAGCAGCTTACTAAAAATAAGCCATTGTACCTCCCCAAAGTTTTATCAATGTGATCACTGATAAGAACTTTGTGTTACAGGAGAGTATTATGTGAAGGAAGGAGGAAGCTCCAAATATTAAAGACAGGGGAATTTTATATTACAGGAGTCCATCTCTACAGGAAAAAAGCCTGGACAGAAAAGGACAAGTAAAATTATGACTATGGAAGAGAAGTTGATTTGAGAAGTCAGTTGAAGACCCAATTACCAGTATATCTTTTCTTTCTCATTTGTCTGAAATTTGAGAGAATGATTAACTGCAGGAACAAAGCAGTTGAACTGGGGGGGTGGGTCATACTTGAGCGATTTCATTGGTGAATACTGCAACCCCACAATAAGTGGAAGATTGCATGCAGCAAGCTCTCTCTCTCTCAGACATTTTCAATCGTGAGAAGAGGACATTTCACTCTCTCTCTCTCTCTCTTGCTTGCTCTCAGCAGCTCCATTCATGGAGAAGGCAGTGCTATCCAACAGCCATACCAGTCCATATTCAGACCAGAGATCAATCAAAATACACTATGATGGACAGCCACCTGGTAGGCTAATAATGTCCAGGTTGTATTAATATTACTTCGCCAGCACTGATATTTGTATTTTGTTTCTATTTTAGGGGACATTATGTACGTAAATAAATGTGTCATTCTCTCGAATTGCCTAGGTTCACAGATGTAAAAGAAAGGGAGTATTTAAATACAATAGCATTCAATCCTGACAGTGTGGCAAGAATATGGTATTTGGATGATTCCATTATGATTTACAAAATAAAGAGTCTAAAAGGAAAAATACAGCCACCCTAGGGTCTTACCGTGACAAAAAAATTGTACATTTAGAGTTAACTATCCATCCATCATCCAACCCGTTATATCCTAACACAGGGTCACAGGAGGTCTGCTGGAGCCAATCCCAGCCAACACAGGGCGCAAGGCAGGAAAAAATCCCTGGGCAGGGCGCTACCCACCACAGTACAGTTAACTAGTTAGAACAATTTGTGTTTACCTACAATTAGTGGAAAGTTCACCGAGGTTTTATACAGTTGGTTATTTAATACATGGAAAACAAGTGAGAGCTGGCATGTGCATACTTGTAAACACAATCAACCTATTTTCTTGTGTGTCGCAAGATTTCCCTGCTTTTACAGGTTTAAATTGAAATTTAATAAGCAATAACAATTACTTCAATATATGTAGAAGATGAACTACACCTTACTTTGCTTATAGCCTTAGTCTTCTCTTAAAACAAAATCATTGGTGGCAGAAATTACACAGATCACTTGCAAAATTAAATCCATCATCAATAGTTACACTAAAGATTATTCTGAAACAGAATGAGATACAAATTATTCAAAACCACTGACAGTTTTACATATTGATTGAAGGTTACTTACCGGTAGCACTACAACTTTTGCCTTCTGCTCTGCTGCCTCCTTCACCAGCTTCGTTGCTCTGTTCAGGTTTTCCAGTTTAGCAGAAGACACCATTAACTGGATAAGCCCTATTCTAAATTCTGCAAAAAAAAAAACAGATTTTTTTAAAAGAACCTGGTTCTCCAGTTTTTAAAAATATAAATCTGTGTGTTTTAAAAGAGGTACTCTTTAAAAATGGGTGGCACATTGGTGCAGTGGTTAGCACTGCCACTTCATGGCTGCTGTCTCTGTGGAGACTGCACATAAAACTCTGAACTTTTTCCTCCCATGTTCCTAGAGATATTCAGGTTCATTGGCAATTCCAAATAAACCCCTACACAAATGTGAGAGGGTGTATCTGAGTGAGCTGTGGTTCACGGAGTCCTGTCCAGGGCTGTTCCAGTCTTGCATCCACTGCTGCTGGGATAGGCTCTGGACACCTGTAAGCCTAAACTGGACTAAGTGGGCTTTGAGAATGTTATGAACTCTTGTTTACCCTTGTGCTGCCAGACACTGTTCCAATTACATCATTAAAATCATTGATAACACCAGCATCTTAGGACCGTTCATCAACAAAGATGAAAAGACTTAAATAGATCAGATTGACTTTCTAAAGCAGTGGTTTCAGGACATTGATGCCAGCTAAAGCATGGGGCTGGACATACAGTACCATATATCTCAAAACATAGAAGGCAGACTATGTTTTCATCTACATTTGTGAGAATGTTGTAGAGGAGGTCAACAGATTTAAATTTCTGTGAACCTTCATCATCACATTCAAACTGCCAGGTATCATTATGAAATCTTAGCAATGTCTTTACTTCACACATCCATCTATGTTCGACAACATCAACAAGTGCAGAGTGGAGTTCATCCTCACTGGCTGAATCACATACTGGTATGAAAGCTGCCCAGGTGAGCACGACAAATGACTATATAAGATGGAGAACTTGGAATAAAATATTACTGGCACACAACTCTCTTTTGTTAAGCACATCTATAACACAAGTGGTTTTAGAAAGGCAAAAAGTACTACCGATTACCTCGGCTATACTTACACAATTACTTTTCCCTCTCCTCTATTTTGGCAAATGGTTTATGACATTTCTCAGTCATTCCACTAAGTTCATTAATAGTTCCTATCCTCAGGTCATATATGTGTACTAACTACATCAGTATATCCAATTTGAACATCTTATATATTTTGTGATACTGTATTTATTTTACAGTGTTTTATTCATTTTCATTTGTTTGTATCACACTGCTATTTTATTAATCTGTGGGAGAATGGCAAGTAGGAACTTCATTGAACTAAGTACACATAAAAACAAACTTGAACTTGAATATGCTCCAACGTGTAGAAAGCAGAGACAAAATCATTATATCTTTAAAGCTTTGGTGCTCTCTATACAAGGTGGTACTTTAAATAAACCCACTCAAATAATCCCATTTATAATATAGGTAGGGTACCCTGATGTTAAAATGGAAACCATAAATACTGTATATGTAATCAAACTCCAACAATTATGCAATAGATTGTCCTTGGCAAGTCAATTACAGTATATGTATACATGAGTTTAAGAAATTGTATAGTATGGTACTCTAAGGAAATATAAATAACCAAATGTGCACAGCAAACCATTCACTAGTCAGTTAATCTAATCAAAACAGTTGTAGTTTCCTTCCATTAAATATAAAACCACCATGGCAATAATAAACTAGCTACTTTGAGTGTCTTCCAAAGTAAAAGGGAACTTGGAGGGGCAGCCAAACCAAAGATCAGCCGATTCTTTAATGTAAATCAGATCTGGTTAGTATATCTTGCCGCTTTCCAAACCGGGGTATACTTGCTACAATACGAAACAATACGAGATATTATAGATGACATTGTAGAAACGATACAGAACCAGCGGGAATAAGCTATGCCAATTCGGGATCGAATGCTGACAGGAGTTTATCTTGCCAACATCGGTCGCAAAGGTAATACAGTAATTTCATGGAAATGATGATAGGACACAATTTAATTTCACTTCAGATTTACTAGTAAAAATGTGCGTGTTCGTTTTATGAAAAAAGAACGCATATGCAGCTGTCAGACATGAGTTGTAATTAAATGTAGCAAACACCGCTTTGATATATTTTTTTTGGCAATGAGGCACTTTCTAAACAACAGAATCAGCAACTAACGTTTTAGGGGTGATACACCCGTCAAAACGCCTATATCACAAATGACTATGAGGTCACCCTTTAAATGCTTTAAAACTTTTAATTCGATACCCAAGATTCTTAACAAAATTTCAAATCTTAACAATGATGAAGTTACAGTTTGCTACACATTTAACCCGGAGATATGTACTAAAAGTTCTCTTACTATTTGACATCGCAAAAGCAGACATATCGCCCTCAGCTGTTTCTTGCATGCTAGTGTTGATGCGCCGGTGGGCCAATCACTTCGGGCGAACAGCTTTCTGGGAAATAAAGTCACATGGAGGTAGGCGGGGCGATGGAGACGCCCCTCAAGCCACGGAGATCTCTGGGAAGAACGGATATGACGCCTTTTATAAACAACCTCGAGAAGAATGATGGTGAATAGTTGTTATAAACTCAGCAAAAAAAGAAACGTTCCTTTTTCAGGACTGTGTATTTCAACAATAATGTTTTAAAATTCCAAATAACTTTACAGATCTTCATTGTAAAGGGTTTAAACAATGTTTTCCATGCATGTTCAATTAACCATAATCAATTAATTAACATGCACCTGTGGAATGGTCGTTAAGACCTTAACAGCTTACAGAAAGTAGGCATTTAAGGTCACAGTTCTAAAAACGCAGGACACTAAAGAGACTTGTCTACCGACTGTGAAAAACACCCAAAGAAAGATGCCCAGGGTCCCTGCTCATCTGCGTGAACGTGCATTAGGCATGCTGCAGGGAGGCATGAGGACTGCTGATGTGGCTAGGGCAATAAATTGCCATGTCCGCACTGTGAGACGCCTAAGACAGCGCTACAGGGAAACAGGAAGGACAGCTGATCATCCTCGCAGTGGAAGACTACGTGAAACAACACCTGCACAGGATCGGTACATCCAAATATCACACCTGCGTGACAGGTACAGGATGGCCACAACAACTGCCCGAGTCACACCAGGAACACACAATCCCTCCATCAGTGCTCAGACTGTCCGCAATAGGCTGAGAGAGGCTGGACTGAGGGCTTGTAGGCCTGTTGTAAGGCAGGTCCTTACCAGACATCACCAGCAACAACGCCGCCTATGGGCACAAACCCACCTTCGCTGGACCAGACAGGAGTGGCAAAAAGTGCTCTTCACTAATGAGTCACGGTTTTGTCTCACCAGGGGTGATGGACGGATTTGTGTTTATCGTCGAAGGAATTGAGCACGTCTGGGACCTGTTGGATAGCAGGGTGAGGGCTAGGGCCATTCCCCCCAGAAATGTCCAGGAACTTGCAGGTGCCTTGGTGGAAGAGTGGGGTAACATCTCACAGCAAGAACTGACAAATCTGGTCCAGTCCATGAGGAGGAGATGCACTGCAGTACTTCAAGCAGCTGGTGGCCACACCAGATACTGACTGGTACTTTTGATTTTGAGCCTCCCTTCATTCAGGGACACATTGTGAAACATTTTTAGTTTATGTCTTATGGTGTTGACTCTTTTAGTGTTCATACAAATATTTACACATTAAGTTTACTGAAAGTAAAAACAGTTGAAAGTCAGAGGACGTTTCTTTTTTTGCTGAGTTTAGTAAAGAGATTTTATATTTTTTCAAACCTTGTTCATCACTTTTTTGAGAAGTAAGATAAAATGTTTCTGGTGCTATAGGTCACAAGAGTCAAGTGTTAAATAAGCCGATTATGCACAATTCAGTGTACAGTCCGTTGTTCTGCAGGTTAATTGTATAATTTTAAAACATTAGATTACAGAGCGATATTTGGCCGTTCTGAAATAAGCAGCATTAAATCACTAACACTAAATATGTATTTTTAATCTGTACTTTTTATTCTTTAATTCAGCAGTATATAATTTGACTTATATTATGAATAGCCGTGGACAGCAGCAAGTGGTATATTGTAATGTTTTATTAATTCTTCCACTGTTAGATTAAGTTTGTGCATAATAAATTGATTTTATTTTTAATTTAGTAGTAAAATAAAAGTGACACACAGAAAAATACAAACTATTAATTTAACCTATTAAATGTAGTAATTTATACGTGTGTCTAGAGCCCTAACGTGTAAACATTTAATTCCATGCTGGCGTTTTAGCTGTTGTGTGGAAAACAATGTTAGCCCATAGATTTGTCAGCAAAGATTTGATAACCAAGCAAAGTGGTTTTTAACACAACAGCAGCATTAGCTACTATAAAGCTGAAGTAAAGAGTGTCCTTGCAAAATTTAACAAAAAGGAAAAAATAAAAGCACAACATGTACTTGCAAGAATAATAAGCAACTGGCAGAAATCTAAATGTGAAGAGAATAATGTATTATGAAACAGATTCCATTCAAGTATAATAACAGAACGTAACTCACTTAATGTTGTAGCGGGTTGGATTAATTAATTAATTAATTAATTATTAATTATTAATTAATTAATTATAAAATAATTAATTGACAGCATTAATTGCAAAGTAGGAACTTTTGCTACTCACGGTAGGAAAACACCTTTATATACCCCATCAATATATACTAACCAAGCTGATTTTAATTTGCAGAGATAGGAGTTGGAATTACTTTCTTACTACCTCTGGATTTCAGCTAGTTCTTTACCATGTTGTACTGTTTTTCTTAGTATGTTCAATACTCTTCCCAGTGTCATTCCACTTTATTACACATAAAACCAAGTAACTGACCTTTAAAGTTTCTGGAGTTAATACAAATGTCTGGTGAGAATTTCATATAATGTGCATTCAATACATTTCCCACATAGAGAGAAAGAGAGAATGCAGCCACAGTAGCTCTCTAGGACTGGAGTTGGATCCCCTGAGTTAAATAAAACCATACCAAACAAGCTACTTAAGTTTGTACGTGTACGTTGTATCCTGGAGGCACTTACTGTAAATACCTACAGATTGTCCTTAAAAAAAAAAAAAAAGAATAATTGGGTAGATATTGTATGCATCAAATAAAGCTGAATGTAAATCCACATACTGTACAGTGGTGTGAAAAACTATTTGCCCTCTTCCTGATTTCTTATTCTTTTGCATGTTTGTCACACACAATGTTTCTGATATTCAAACACATTTAACCATTAGTCAAATATAACACAAGTAAACACAAAATGCAGTTTTTAAATGATGGTTTTTATTATTTAGGGAGAAAAAAATCCAAACCTACATGGCCCTGTGTGAAAAAGTAATTGCCCCCTGAACCTAATAACTGCTTGGGCCACCCTTAGCAGCAATAATTGCAATCAAGTGTTTGCGATAACTTGCAATGAGTCTTTTACAGCTCTGGAGGAATTTTGGCCCACTCATCTTTGCAGAATTGTTGGAATTCAGCTTTATTTGAGGGTTTTCTAGCATGAACCGCCTTTTTAAGGTCATGCCATAGCATCTCAATTGGATTCAGGTCAGGACTTTGACTAGGCCACTCCAAAGTCTTCATTTTGTTTTTCTTCAGCCATTCAGAGGTGGATTTGCTGGTTTGTTTTGGGTCATTGTCCTGTTGCAGCACCCAAGATCGCTTCAGCTTGAGTTGACGAACAGATGGCGGACATTCTCCTTCAGGATTTTTGGTAGACAGTAGAATTCATGGTTCCATCTATCACAGCAAGCCTTCCAGGTCCTGAAGCAGCAAAACAACCCCAGACCATCACACTACCACCACCATATTTTACTGTTGGTATGATGTTCTTTTTCTGAAATGCTGTGTTCCTTTTACGCCAGATGTAACGGGACATTTGCCTTCCGAAAAGTTCAACTTCTGCCTCATCAGTCCACAAGGTATTTTCCCAAACGTCTTGGCAATCATTGAGATGTTTCTTAGCAAAATTGAGACGAGCCGTAATGTTCTGTTTGCTTAACAGTGGTTTGCGTCTTGGAAATCTGCCATGCAGGCCGTTTTTGCCCAGTCTCTTTCTTATGGTGGAGTCGTGAACACTGACCTTAATTGAGGCAAGTGAGGCCTGCAGTTCTTTAAACGTTTTCCTGGGGTCTTTGTGACCTCTCGGATGAGTCGTCTCTGCGCTCTTGGGGTAATTTTGGTCAGCCGGCCACTCCTGGGAAGGTTCACCACTGTTCCATGTTTTTGCCATTTGTGGATAATGGCTCTCACTGTGGTTCGCTGGAGTCCCAAAGCTTTAGAAATGGCTTTATAACCTTTACCAGACTGATAGATCTCAATTACTTCTGTTCTCATTTGTTCCTGAATTTCTTTGGATCTTGGCATGATGTCTAGCTTTTGAGGTGCTTTTGGTCTACTTCTCTGTGTCAGGCAGCTCCTATTTAAGTGATTTCTTGATTGAAATAGGTGTGGCAGTAATCAGGCCTGGGGGCGGCTACAGAAATTGAACTCAGGTGTGATACACCACAGTTAGGTGATTTTTTAACAAGGGGGCAATTACTTTTTCACACAGGGCCATGTAGGTTTGGATTTTTTCTCCCTAAATAATAAAAACCATCATTTAAAAACTGCATTTTGTGTTTACTTGTGTTATATTTGACTAATGGTTAAATGTGTTTGATGATCAGAAACATTTTGTGTGACAAACATGCAAAAGAATAAGAAATCAGGAAGGGGGCAAATAGTTTTTCACACCACTGTATGTAGGATGGAAAAATGTTAGATGTAATTAGATAATGTGCTTGTGGACAGTGACCATCAGATATTTGAATAAGGTACTGTCAATGTCCAAACCGCTCTTGTGCAAACCCAATTAAAAAGAACTTGAATCTGAAGGATAGATAGATAGATAGATAGATCTTTCCAACTATTTACTGATATGGTCCATTCTCCTTTAGGATTGTGAAGAGCCACAACTGGAGGCAAGGCAAGAACCATTTTTAGACAGGCCAGACCAATTTAAAGTAGCAAGTTAATCTAGTTGGCATGTTTTTCAGATGTAGGGAAAAAAAGCTCAAGTATTTGGCACCATCCAAATATCAGTAAGATGTGCAAACTCACACACAGTTTAGAGACTCTTCCACAAATGTGAGGCCAAAGTAACTCCCCCTGCACCCCTACAGATTTTTTGTTTAAACTTTTATTATACTTGTTATTCCACATCTGGAATGCAATGTGCATTAATGACCATAAAGAGAACAACAGAGATTTTGGTGAGTACTGAAAGGTTTGAGTTATAAGGAAACTAACAGAAGACCTAAAAGAAACTTTGAAAACAATATAAGTGAGTATGATGGTAATAATCTCTTCAGTGAGACCACAGAGGCACTTTTGGAAAAATACAATTAAATTTCAAGCAAATGTTGAATTTTTGTAGACATGTATCTGTGCTGTAGATAAATTTAAGTATTTAGCTAGCTGTGGATACTTTAAGTCTCACTTAAAAAGACTAATTCAGCAGCAATTGATAATACCATGTAAGTAGTTGAAATGGTCTGTTAATATTAAAGCCATTTTTTATATATCCTTTTAACCACTTTCCTAATTGAAACCATTTGTTAAATAATTTTGTCACTTCTGTAGGTTTTGTTGAATAGTCTTTGTATAGTTTTGTTTCCGTCTGCTTCATTAAATAGCTTCATTATATTGCTAAAGGGCAAAGTCAATACTGCTTCTCAAACGTTGGCATTTCCATCATATCTGAAGGATACCTTAAGAAAACCGAACTATGTGGTAAGCGGTGTTTTGCTGTATAATTAATGATCATAAAACAAAATAGATAATCAGTATTAACTAAAATATTATTTTGGTCTCAGGCAACAAAAGAACCTCAGAGGCACTTGGTTATATCAGGTCGGTTCTGAGGAGGCTATTTTATTATTGTTAAAAAAACGATTTAGCTGCAGTTTTATGCTGCATGTTTTGCAAAATTTCAATCGTACATGCATAAAAAATCCAAATGAAAAATTCAGTAAATAGTGTACTGCAAATCAATATGAATCAACATTAAATTAATTTTTATTTAATTTTTGGCAATAGGGTGAATGGAAATAATCGGTTTGCTAGCTTAATGCGTTACTCTGCTATATTTGGAGTACATATTCAGTTTTAAAGGTTAATTGAATGCTACTTAATAATTTAATTAATGCGGGTTTGCTATATTATGTGTGAACACAAATGATTAGTTTGAATTATTAATTAATGTGCCAGATATCGAGGTTCAAAGTAGACCTTTCCGCCATTCTGACGTAATAAAGAACAGCCCATGATATCGAAGTGACGTAAAGGCTTATATCATTTGAAGAACTGGTATTGATGCGAGAAGGTGTGATGAAGAGATTGTGGCCCCTGATTGTGGTTGTTGGTGAGTTAATTTCATAAAACCACACCGGGTGGCGTTCATGGCGACACCTCAAGCCCAAGCCTATGCGGACTATTCTCGGTTGGGCTTTAAAAGAGCAAAAGTGGCATTACGTTAAATATCTCGCATAGAAGTACACTATGTGACACAAAATTTAACACTTGACGCGATCTGATGTAATTCGACTTATTTCAACCCCGAATGGAATAAGCAATTTCCTATCCGTTGATTTTCGTGTTTCTTAAAGTTATGAGGCACCAGTTGGCGAGCTGCAGCCAATCTCAGGGCCCCTTCACTCGCAAACAGTCACCCTTGTATCCAGGTTAGATTCACCAAAATCCGTTAATTTGAATACCTAAAAGGCCGTGATGATAAACCTCTTTGGCCAGGTCCTTCAGTTGGATCTGATTCGGCTCCCACTGTAAAACACCAGACGAGATTTGTCTAATTCGCTGCATCAGAGATGTCTATGATTAGACCATTGTTATTCTATTATTGGATTCTTTGCTGTAAACAAATTTACTTATTTTGGTTTGTCCACCTACATAGAGCTTAAATATAGATAAAAATCTGAAACATTTTAAAATTAACCAGTAGTTTAGAACAATAAAAAGTGGACCGGACATCAAACAGTTAGAGGTGGTACACAAAATGAGTGCCTTAAAAAATACATTTTTAGTGTAAGGCGCCTGTTACGGATCTAAATAAATAAAAGTTCTTTCTGGATCCTTCATGCGGATGTGTCTTTTGGGAAGAAGAACCACTCAGGCGCCTTTATTTTCAAGAGTGCAAACAGTGTCCTCTTGTGTTTTGAATGATCACATAGTATGAATTAAAGTTACATTTAAAGAGAATGGTGTTACTTGTGGTTTTGTATACTTTCATTGCAATTAGTTTAGTCAACAAAACTCGTTCTTGCAAGTCATTAATCCTTTAAACAGACACAACGCGTCTATGTTTCTTTATCTTAACTGAGTATTGAAAGTTGCTGTGTGGTGTGAATCAAAGTAACCTTGCCTTTAATCTTTTGTGGCTTGCATTCCACTGAGTAATACTTTGCCCGTGTACTTTTTGCTTTCCTCTTCATTTATTTTTCACATATATCTGCTTATGTCTGTCAGGATTTACGTTTTCTCATCAATAATAACGGTCGTTTTTACTGTGAAGCCCTGGTTCATCTACGCAGCATCAGAAACGAGGTATCAACTCCGGTCAATGCTTTGGGGAGGGCAAATGAGGTGATTGCAAGGCTATAACTCTGCAGCCATCCTGGAGCTCCAAGTAGGTGGAGCGTACTGCCATGGGTGCCAATAGTCTAGAGTCCGGAAACTCTGCCCCGTTACACGGGGGGACAGAATTCGATAAGACACCAGCAAACCTGGCGCTTTTACAGATCTGTTGCACTGGACGGGACGATCTGCCGTGTTTAAAGGCCACGTCGGATGGTTCATTCTCGCTGGGCCACTTTATATTTCACCGGTCCTCGATGAAAAAGCTTTTTAAGTATTTTAAAGTATATGTAAAAGGTGAGTAAAGGCATTTTAGCTGTGGGTTCCTTTCCAGCCTTTACTTTTTTTTTGTGCACCGAACGTACCAAACACTTACCTTTTCCCCCAATCCTTCTCTCTCCTTCACCAGACCCAATAAATACATTTACCTTGTCCAAGGGAAAGGCTGTCAATTGAGAAATCACAAATAACTGAACTGAAATATATTTAATACCAAAATTATTTGTATCTATACTTTAAATGCATTTCATCGATCTTTTATCTCTAATATCTAAAATATATCTCTTAACCAAGGCTCTCTTACCAGCATCATAGACCCCTGGGTAAAGCAGTGCACTGGGACCTCTGTTTTGAAAGCAGAACAAAAACATACATAGGCATCAGAAACATTGGGGGGCCCTATGCCTTTGGGGCTCCCAGCCAGTGCCCATTGTGCCCATATATTAAGATGGCCCTACTCCTAACATTATTTCAAAAGCACCAATGTATAGAGGGAGATCAACTGAATTGAATATGATCTCCATTTAAAAGGAATCGGCAGGAATTTGGATTATGGTGATTTAGTAAGAGAGTTTGCTGCATTGAAAAGAAATTTACAAAAGCTACATTTTGAAAATAATCTGTGGTTCTTCCTAATAATAGCTGTTATATTGTAAGTGATTCTAATGATATTTTAGATGCCCTTAATTATCTAATAACATTTCATCGTACAATGCGTTAAAAAAAATGGCAATTTCCCATTATTTCTGCTGCAGAGTTGTATGTCTTTCTGAAAGTACAATTAAGCCCTTATTTTTCATAATGGGGTGCACCAGTATTTGCAGAGTTGTTCTCGGCCCTGCACCCCTCCAGGGACAGCAGTATAAAGCAGCTTTGGACTGAACTGCTGGCCATTACTTGACACCCTCACGGACATCCGTGGACGTTTTGGACCCTAAACCCCTTGTACGGACGTGGGTTGACTGTGCAGAATCCTGGCTTTATAACATTAAAAATAATAATAATTCTTTTCATTTATATAGTGCTTTTCTCACTACTCAAAGCGCTTTCCACATTGGGAGGACCCGAGACATGAACCCAAGATCTCCTTACTGTAAGGCAGCAACGATATTTATGTCATTTGATGGCAATGAGAATGTGTTGCTATACACAAGGTAGCCACTGAGGCCAAAACTGTTGCATTTCAGATGAAAATCTATTTTTTCTGCTTTGAATATTTTTTTCTTCAGGCTTATTTGAAATTTTTCTCCCTGTAATTTATTGACTCTAGACATATGTTAATAATTTTCATCATCACATTTTTGTTTTACTGTGGTGTCATTTTGTTTGTTTGTGGGGCACCACCATGTCGTGGTGCCATTGCCAAAACATGATGTTCAGTTGTTGAGGGCAGTGATCCAGAAGTCACATCACAACTCCTTGCAAGCCGACATGGTACTCTTATCAGCATGTGAGATTGTGGATTGATAATTAAATGCATGCTTGTGTCTATTGAATGGTTTATGGTTTAAGAAATATAGCAAGCATTATTTCAGTAGGTGTTTTCCTACAGTTTTGGTTTTGGCTTCTGTTTTTCTTGATCTTCTGATGTTGATTTCTGTTGTGTTTAAGGCTACAATCCAGCAAGTTTTCCTTTAACCTAAATTTCATTGCCTAGTACAATGTTGGGCAAAATAAAACATAAGCAGCAAAATGACAGCCAAAATTAATAACTAAGTTATAGTAAGACTTTAAATAACCAAAATAATATTCATAATAAGTCCATTATGAATGGAAATGAATAATTCGGACGTGAGCTTCTGTATACAGGCTTTGCGCCCCAGGAACCAACTTACCTGAACTATTCTGTAACATTTTAGTAATTACTTACCACCCTGATGCTGATCTTTCTGATTATAAAATAGGTCATTATGATAGCAGTTGATGAGGAGAATTCATAAATAATTGTAGAATTACGATATTTAAGGGTTCCTCTATAGTGCCTCTTTCTCTTGGATGATTTGGTTCAAAAACTAATCAGGACATTGATATCTCATAACAGGCTTACGTTTCGAGTTTGGTATTTTTCCATCTTGTTGTTTTAGCTCCAGACTGTCCTCAACACACTGTGACACAGACGCAGACGCAGACAGACACGTACCCATCATTGAGATATCGATGTTTTCAGTATCAGGGGACCATAAAACTTTGAGATCCATCGAAAACGGAGATCGAACTTTTTGATGAATCAAAAGCTTTTGCTCCTCCCCTATAGATAGGTTATGGTGGGGAAGTGCGCAGAGGAAAAGTAAACCACAGCTGTGTGACATGTAGTGCTGCTTATAAAGTGTTAATATCAGTAATGTTATGCAATGTGACTTTCAGGAACTTCTCCCCTAAAAATCAGAATTTTACATCATGTCAGTGGAGGCAGAAAAAGGTGGCCCCCACAAGAACAATATGGGATACAGCAAATACAAAAAATGTAAATTGCACTAAAGAAAATACACAGAGATAATAACAGTAAATTCATATTCTAAGAGGTCCAACCCCCCATAAAACTATGTTCAAATTTAAGAAAAATGATTGTAATCTAAATATATATTTTTTGCCAAATTGTAACAGTCTGTAACCACACTTTTGGCCTCTCCATAATGAGGGAGCTCTCCATGGTTTGGACCATATGTGTCTCCTGCCTTTTGCTGACTTTCTCATCAACAGCAAGTCACTTAAGCACCCGATGCACTTGTTGTTATCCAGTATACACACATAAGTACAACTGTATTGTGACTCTGTGGCTGTAAAACACCATGGGATTGTTCTTAGTTTAGAAAGTCACAACAATAAAGGAAAATGCTGTAATTTGAGTATGTATTGCCCATTGCATAAATTATAAAGTTAGAAAACTGCAGTTCTCAGTAAAATATTCAGTGTATAATATTTGTTTAAAATTCTTCCATAGGCAAAAGATGAAAAATCAGTCACTTATTTTAAAACAAATTCAAGAAGAGTAAATGATGCACAGTCCCCCGATTCACATAATTTTAGCTGTCCATTGGCCCCTTTCAGGATCACATTTTAGTTGACGACTGATCAGTGCTACCACCTCATGGGTCCATTATCTTGGGGTCAAAACCTGCAGCCAGTTGCTGTCTTTATGTCAGTACATGGCCCCGTATCTGTGTGACCTTTGCTTAGATGCTCAGTTTTGTTCTACCACATCTCAGAGATAAGCTATTAAAGGTTAATTGGTGATTCTAATTGAGCCAGTCAATGTCTGTGAATCAGTGGTGTAAAGACCCTAGTTCTGTATTTTCTTTATTTAAACATTTCATTGCCTATACAATTGGAAGGTTGCCAATTCGAATCCCGTTAACTCCAGAAGTGACTCTACTCTATTGGGCCCTTGAGCCAGGCCTTTAACCTGCAATTGCTTCATTCTGGGTATGACGTTAATCTGCATCCAGCCCTGCAAGCAGGTCCTACAACTTGCAAGGAGAACTTGGGGGTTGGTGGGCAGGAGTGGCACTCCAGTCACCGTAAAAAAAAAAAAAATAAATAACCTTACACTGTTCCAGTGTGGGGCGGCACGGTGGTGCAGTGGTAGCGCTGCTGCCTCGCAGTTAGGAGACCCGGGTTCACTTTCCAGGTCCTCCCTGTGTGGAGTTTGCATGTTCTCCCCGTGTCTGCGTGGGTTTCCTCCGGGCGCTCCGGTTTCCACCCACAATCCAAAGACATGCTGTGACGATGTGGGTTCTGGCTCCACGCTCCCATGGCTGTTTGGGAACCCTTGAACCCAACACCGTCGATAATGAAACCGAGTGAGCCAGTCAATGGAGGCAAATTGAGCATCTGAGCAAGGGGATGGTTGAAAGTACAAAAGTGCTTTTATTTAAAAACCAACAAAACAAGTGTTCATAAATAGTGCAGATCTTCAATAAAATAAATAATCCATAAAAAGAACACGTGGGGTAAAACCAATAAATAAACACAACAATCCTTTAAAAACGAAGGTTAAAATCTTCTCCTGGAAGCAGTCTTTAAAACAAAAAAACAAATCCGGTGCTTTTCTGTATGCGTCTCACCTGCTTATCCCGTATGGGCCAAGCAGCAGGCAAGACGCTCTCTACAGCTGCCCTCCTCAAACACACGCAAGACTGGAGACCTCCCGATCCCTGGCTTCGGTTTGGCTCTCATCCCAGCCTCGAGACTTGGACTCCTTGGTCTCCAGGACGCTCACACCAAGGACTGCCACTCCAAGCCTCCCGACTTCCGCTGCCTTTCTGCGGCCTTCTGCGGCTCGTCGCTTTCACCTTGGTCACTCCCGCTACCTGCTCGCTCAACGGGAGCGACATCTACACAAACACCTGGGTGTCGGCCTAACACCCAGCTTCCATGCAGCTGTCCACGAGCGCTCATTCGCTCGCACGTCCGCTCGCTCTTCGCGGCTCTCTCCCTCTCACCGACCTGCTTCCGCTCCTGCTCCCGGTAACCTCCGTCCTCTCCTTTCCTTTCTCCGATCGTTTCTTTCTCTTCCCGAACGTTTCTTTTTTCTTCTCCCCTTAAAACCGACTCGCGCTTCTTTTTAAAATGACGAGGGCCACAGCAGCTGCAGCATTAGCCGCGGGACAATCACGAATGTGGGCAGTTCCTCACCTGTGCACACGGTAAGAAACGCCCACACCCTACGGATCGTCCCACGGCCCACTATGGCCCAACGTCCCCTCACTAAGCCGCGAGCACATTGATTAAAAAATGGCCTTTACTCAACGAGCTGTGGACCCATAACACCACACATGCAGGTTAGGTGGATTGGCGATTCTAAATTGGCCCTAGTGTGTGCTTGGTGTGTGGGTGTGTTTGTGTGTGTCCTGCGGTGGGTTGGCACCCTGCCCAGGATTGGTTCCTGCCTTGTGCCCTGTGTTGGCTGGGATTGGCTCCAGCAGACCATCGTGACCCTGTGTTCGGATTCAGCAGGTTAGAAAATGGATGGATGGATGTTCCAGTGTGGTTCTGAGGTGTCGCCCATTGTACACAGCTGCACTCAGGTCCCAATCCTGGTGGTTCTCTCTCTCTCTCTCTCCCTGCCTGTGGTTGGTTCACATTTAATCTTTTATTTGTTATTTGTTCCCCATTCCCCTGCATTTTTTGATTGTTATAAATTTGTAAATTGCTCTCAGGTGCTGTGGCCATGTTAGAGAACTATTTATGGAGTTCTCTTGACCACTGCTGGTTATGCCCCAAGAGATCCTCTTTACAACTAAATGCTTCCATAACTTAACAGATAAATCTTTGCTATTGTTTAGTGAGATTTCACCTTCAGGAATCACTTGTATATTCTAAATATAATTTATTATTTTGGACTTTGCATCCACTATGAAATTGGCTGGTTTTAGTTGTAACTATTTAATTTCTTATTTAATTCATTTATATTTTCTGCTTTTGTTGCTTTGCTAATTTTGATTTCTTAACCATTCTTTATTACCCTTTTCATTCTCACTCTTGCTATTAATGTCCTTTCTGAATATTAAATTTGTTAATTTAGATATTGTATTGTATTGTTACCTTTCTTAATAGAGTCAATTTAAAGTAACTCACTGGAATGGGATGTTGATGTTTTTTACTCTGCTGTTTCGGTTACTTCATAACAATTGGAGCTTTCTGTGGTTGATGCCTACCTTGTCCACAAAGCTACCAAGATGGACTCTGAATATAATACCAAGTTCAATACTTGTGATATAGCTGGTATTATTTTTCTTTTATTCTACACTCAGAAAAGCACAGCTGTCTGATTTTTACATCTATAAGACATTTAGAAATATTTCTGCTTTTGCTATAGATTTAAATGCTTAACTCTGTTTTGTTGATTTCATTATATTTTGCCCTTTCTTGGTGCAGTTTTCTCCGTTTGTTTTATCTTATTAATGACAATTAAAAATGAGCAGAGCAGACATCCAGGCAAACAACACTGAATAATCAGTACTTTAGCATCAGACCCACTAATTAGTAAATAATGGATTAACAATTAGAATACTTGGAAAAGTAGAATGAAAATTTAACATTTTTACATTTATATATATATTAAAATGTAAAAATGTTAAATTTTCATTCTACTTTTCCAAGTATTCTAATTGTTAATCCATTATTTACTAATTAGTGGGTCTGATGCTAAAGTACTGATTATTCAGTGTTGTTTGCCTGGATGTCTGCTCTGCTCATTTTTAATTGTCATTAATAAGATATAAATATAAACCTAAATAATATAGACAATAATATAAATAATATAGAAATTTGAAAACTAAGTTTGGTAAAAATATATATATATATATATATATATATATATATATATATATATATATATATATATATATATATATATATATATATATATATATATATATATATATATACTGCTCAAAAGAATTAAAGGAACACTTTTAATCAGAGTATAGCATAAAGTCAATGAAACTTATGGGATATTAATCTGGTCAGTTAAGTAGCAGAGGGGTTGTTAATCAGTTTCAGCTGCTGTGGTGTTAATGAAATTAACAACAGATGCACTAGAGGGGCAACAATGAGATGACCCCCAAAACAGGAATGGTTTAACAGGTGGAGGCCACTGACATTTTTCCCTCCCATCTTTTCTGACTGTTTCTTCACTAGTTTTGCATTTGGCTACAGTCAGTGTCACTACTGGTAGCATGAGGCGATACCTGGACCCTACAGAGGTTGCACAGGTAGTCCAACTTCTCCAGGATGGCACATCAATACGTGTCATTGCCAGAAGGTTTGCTGTGTCTCCCTGCACAGTCTCAAGGGCATGGAGGAGATTCTAGGAGACAAGCAGTTACTCTAGGAGAGCTGGAGAGGGCCATAGAAGGTCCATAACCCATCAGCAGGACCAGTATCTGCTCCTTTGGGCAAGGAGGAACAGGATGAGCACTGCCAGAGCCCTACAAAATGACCTCCAGCAGGCCACTGGTGTGAATGTCTCTGACCAAACAATCAGAAACAGACTTCATGAGGGTTGCCTGAGGGCCCAAATGTCTACTGCGCCTGTGCTCACTGCACAGCACCGGGAGCTCAATTGGCATTTGCCATAGAATACCAGAATTGGCAGGTCCACCACTGGCGTCCTGTGCTTTTCACAGATGAGAGCAGGTTCACCCCGAGTATATTGTGAAAGACGGAAAGGGTCAGGAGAAGCCGTGGAGAATATTATGCTGCCTGTAACATCGTTTAGCATGACTGGTTTGGTGGTGGGTCAGTGATGATCTTGGAGGCATATCCATGGAGCGACTCACAGACCTCTACAGGCTAGACAACGGCATCTTGACTGCCATTAGGTATCAGGATGAAATCCTTGGACCCATTGTCAGACCCTACGCTGGTGCAGTAGGTCCTGGTTTCCTCCTAATGCACGACAATGCCCGCCTCATGTGGCAAGAGTATGCAGGCAGTACCTGGAGGATGAAGGAATTGAAACAATTGAATGGCCTTCACGATCCCCTGACTTAAACCCAATAGAACATCTGTGGGACATTATGTTTCAGTCCATTAGGGCGCCAGGTTGCGCCTCAGACTGTACAACAGCTCAGGGATGCCCTCATACAGATCTGGGAGGAAATGCCACAAGACACCATCCGTCGTCTCATTAGGAGCATGCCCCGACGTTGTCAAGCATGCATACAAGCTCATGGGGCCACACAAGATACTGAAAAGCATTTTGAGTAGCAGAAATTAAGTTTTTGAAAAATGGACTAGCCTGCCACATCTTCATTTCACTCTGATTTTAGGGTGTCTACACAATTGAGCCCTCTGTAGGCAGAAAACTTTTATTTCCATTAAAAGACTTGGCATCCTTTTGTTCCTAAGACATTGCCCTGTCGTTATTTGTATAGATATCCAACTTCATATTGAGATCTGATGTATCTAATGTGTTTCTTTAAAGTGTTCCTTTAATTTTTGTGAGCAGTGTATATATATATATATATATATATATATATATATATATATATATATATATATATATTTTTTACCAAACTTAGTTTTCTAATTTCTATATTGTTCTCAAAACATGGAACTTGGGAAATAACAGTTAACTTAATTAGCCTAGGAGCTGGTTGGAACAAAAATCTGCACGCACAGTGGGTCCCCAGGACCGAGTTTGGGAAGCACTGTTCTACAGCCATGTAATTAGTTAGACAATGTTGCCATCGCTGGAAACATACCTGAAACTCTTTTTCTGAAATACCCTTGAGTTCCTTTGTCATGTTACACTGGATGACAGACTGAATATCTTTGTCCTTTCATGACACTTTTTATTTTAGGGAAGACCTAAAAATCACAGGGGGATAAGTCAGATGAAATAGGGTGGATGATCCAGTGTTGTAATTGATTTCTTCACCAGGACGTTGCAAACACTGAGCGCATCATGGATCAGAGCAATGTCATAAGTGGTCCATTTGTCAGGCCAAGGTTCAGTTTTTTTACCTTCTAAAATAATTCCTTAACCTTTTTAGCACTTCTAAATAGCAGTGTTGGTTGACTGTTTATCTCTGTTCAGTGAATTCATGATAGGCTACGCCTTTGTGATTGGGTTGACACTACATGGCCATTTGAGGAATTCCGCTGTTACAACTCCTATGTCTTCTCATGACTTGATAGTGGCTAGTTTATAGGACTCTTGCAGTGGTCAGCTGCTAAACTAGAGTTTATTATTGGATTGAAATTTATGTATAACTCAACATGTCCAATTAGTTGGTTATGTAGCAAGACCTTTTACAGACAGTTTGTTGGATGCGAAACGGTCAGTTGCTAGGACTGAAAAGAGCCCAACTAAAAGGAGTTCAACCTGTGGTTAAATTACATTTGGACTCCATGCTAATCCTAACTGCAGCAAATTAATCTGATAATCTTAGTCCACACCACTATAAACCCTTTCTCAACTACCATAAACTCAAAGTAAAAACTGCTGCATTCTAGAGCTAACAACAGTTGTGGACCAACTTAAACCTATATACTCTTAGTCATACCTGAAGTTAACTCTGGATGACATTAAAAGAATTACCCCCAGCACTACCTGTTACACATCCAGAATTTGCAACCATCTCTTGGATTGGACTTCTCACTTAAAGAGTTAAACCACATTTGTTAATTTTGAATTGTATTAATGTGTGTGTTAAAAAAAAAAAGTGTAATTTATTAATTAGGAAAGTAAATGGCAATCTTTGCTAGGATAACTGAAATGGTGAAAAGTCTAGAGGAACATTTTTTTTTTTCAATTTTGTTTGACTTTACTAATAAATAGTAATAAAAAATCATATAATTAACATGTCATGATCTATCACCTCTTAATATTTCAGATCAATAAGCTAGTAAATAAAGTTAAGTAATTTAAGCTTTGTTAAGAGAAATGGCACGTTTGACATTCCACTTTGAATATCTAATTCAATAAATGAAAGTGAAACTGTAATTAAGGAATATTTTTTGTTTAGTTTGTGTTCAGGCCACTCCAGTTCCTCCCCAGGAGTCCTGGACCCAGTCGACATTAGGGTTACCACTCACAGCCTTGGAATACGTGGAATTCTTTAAACATCAGGTGCCAGAGAACCGAACACAGAAAGCTTGTGGGGTACGAATGAAGTATGGCTGTGAGAACCAGATGATTCAGGAACTTGATAATCTTGAAAATAATAATTTGATCCCAACAGGTGAGTGCTTTAGGCTCAAAGGAAGAGGTGGGAAGATGTTTCAAATGCTCTTAGTAACAAAAGGAGAATATTTTTTAGAAGAAGGTGATTCACGTGTTAGTAGGTCTAAGAACAATGGAGAGATGAAGGACAATGAATTGAGACCAGTCTCTGAAAAATGGCTGTACTAGCAGAAGATATAGAAATTGTAGTCCAATATCACTCTAGTTAATTTATAAACATTTAAAGAGTTTATTGAATTTTGTTAATCAATACCACTAAAGCTGTATCCCCCATCCTGTCAGAAAGCATTACAAAGTTGAATCACTAAGAGAATTTGAGATACACTGAACTGGACTTGTGAATGTTTATGTAAAGAACTTTTCAATGTCTCCTTAGGACCAATCTGTACCACAGTGAAGAATCAACCCATCTTTCCAAACTTCTGTTCCTTTGCAAAGTACAGGTGTAAGAACAGAGTTTACTTTGACATGGTAAGTCATGTGACAGTCCCAAGGTGCATTTAAAGAAAAGTCAAATAATTCCAAATATGTTGTATACAGTGTTAAGTGATCAAGTAACCAGAGCAAATTGTTATTGCTCAAAGTATTGCAGCATAAATAGTTATTGCACCTATTAATGAATAGTACATTACATATTATATATTGTAATACATTAGTATGTTGCACATTACCAATATAGTTTATTGCACATGTTCAATTAAAAATGATCTCAGACTGTACTATACTATAGCCATGACTTGGTTACAAATTACATTTCTGTCACTTTATTTTTGTTTTTTTCTAAACCGTTTGATCCAAATCCAGATTTAAAGTGTTGCATCTTTTATTTGAATACATTTTATTTAACATAGTTGAATAATTTTTCAATATTTTTTTCATTGCTGGGTTTATTTATAGCAAGCACCTTCATTTTGTGACGGAAGTTGTAATCGTCCCAGAAGTGTGTGGCCAGTGACATCATAGCTTTAGAAGTATAAAGGTCATGACATTCACTTCCTAATCATCCCATTTAACTGAGAAATAACAAAAATGTTTAGCATGTGTTTATTTAATCAATGCTACTAGCAAAGCAAATTCTGCTCTATGTATTTTTGATAGTGATTTAGAGGTTTGATTTTTGGCATTAGAAAGTCATGGTCATGAATCTTTGCTTGTTTTTTGACTCACACCTCTTCTTCTGGTTTCTTATTTAAAAAGATTTTGTTAACCCTTCAGTGGCATAATAACCATGTGAAGAGAATGTAATATCTCAGAAATATATTACTAATGAACTTAGAAGTGCATAGTTTCATAGCTTCAAGATTTTATAACGTGGAGAAATTATTTTTTTGTGAAATTAGTTTTTTTTTTGCTTGTTTTGTTTTGGAATTATTCATTTTCCTATATTGCTTTTAAATGTTGAACAATTTAATCTTGGTCACTGCCATTTTGTGCCTGTTCCGATTGTCGTGCGAGTATTATAGATGACAATGTGGTGACCAGAAGTTGTAGCATATGATATCACCAATTGGTCACTATAAAGGATGGTGGTGTGCTAAAACCAACATTGAAATTTCCGGATAAATTCAGAGCAAATCACATGCATTAGTCTCTGAAATATCTTCAGAGATTAGGATTTATGGCTGTTTTTGGGCTCTGGTGTTTTAGTTTTGAGTTGATCTTCTGGCTTTTTAACTGTGCTCTCTCACTTTCTCCTGGTCCAGAACTACCTATGTCCCATATTTTGATCTACTGTTTCCAGCAGTTAGTACGTAAAGTGAATTTTGCAAGTTATAAAATCCTGAAATCATAATACGTACTTAAAAGTTGCGGTTATCATATAATATCTAGTAGACCATAGCTACACTAACCTCATCTGATGAACCATAATCTTGCTTTATTCTCTTTAAAGATAGCAATCTTCCATCGCAAAGCAACATAATCCTGAGAAATGTTTTACACTGCATGGCTAGTACTAGGAAAATGGCACAAAAGGTGGCTTATAAAATCATGTCTGATAAAAACAGACTCCACAAATAAAAAGCTATAAGCAGTATACTCTACTTATCTTCACAGATGTGGATATTGTAGAAGCAGCTTATATACTTTCCAGTACCAATATCAATACTTACTTGCCAGTCTCTTGTTTCATTCTCTGTGCACATTTCTTTCCTGCCAGTGAGTCTTTGTCCTTTTATTTTGCAACTCTGAGCTGATACTTCCCTGGCAGGGAGCATATACGTTCTTCATTTATTCAGAGTGGAATGGACATTTCTTTCAAAGAGGAAAGGGACAAAGCAAAGCAAAAGATACTCGGGACAAGCAGAGGTAGTTTAACATAAGCATACAATATCAGAAGGGCAAAATGGACTTGAAGCCAGGTACACAACATCAGTCGAATCCAAATGCAAATCCTTGAAAATACATTTTCAGAGAAACTAGTCTTCTTATCCCAGAAAAAGTGTCTCTCCTTTTTCTATGAATAAAGTGCAGTCACTGAACATGTTCCTTGCCCCTTAGTAAGTTGCCCACCAAAACGATATGACTATGCCCCAGTGACATCATAAGCCCTGGCATTGCCAGATTTTATAAAACCTTTTTCTTTAATGGTGACCAACTTGATCACATCACCAACAGATGACTGTTAGTCTTTAATTATTGTTTTGGAAATGAGGATTTTAAATTTCAGCGTATGTGTTAACTAGTTCTTAGGCTCTAATCAGTAGAGGACAGATTAAATAAATCTAACTTTTTCATCTTAAACAAATGGAGATTAAGGGGACATATGATTGAAGTGTTTAAAACTGTGAATGGAATTAGTACATTGGATCCCAGATGTTACTTTAAAATAAATTCTCTGTCAAGAACACGGAGACACAGTTGGAAACTTAGGCAGATTTGTAACAAATGTTAGGAAATATTTCTTCATGCAAAGAACTATCGACACATTGAGGTTTTTGCCATTTCTTCTGTTTCTTGATATTTGGCTTTGATTTTCATTTTGGCTTTGTTACACAGAGTTTCTTAAATTTCTTAAACTTCTTGTTCAGTTAAATATTTACTTTTTATGCTTTATTGGTTGTTATTGTTTAGCTAATCATTTAATTTAGTGTTTATTATTATCATTTTCAAATAGTAAAGCTAATACGTTAATAAAATTTTACGTTTTTGCCTTCTCATTAAAGAGTAATAGTCACTTCCTAACTGTACAAATAAATAAAACATAAAAAAGGAAAAAAAAACCCCAACAACATCAGGATTAACTTGCAAATCATTTGTCATTGAAATGCCCTGTGGCTTTTGTCTTCAGCTGAGACTGCTATCACCTACGCTCTTTGTGGTTGCAAAATACTAAAGAACATTACCACGTGCAACAGACCTCTTGTCCTCCCCATAAAGACTGCATGTCTGTGGGGAAATACTGTTACATTTTCTGTTGACGCTCTTCATTTCAGGTAGGCAGTTTCTCTCTTCCCTTGCTCAAAGCTATCTGTTTTGAGCCAATATCAAGTTACACATCTTTTAGTCAAAGGTTCGTCAAACTTGCTGATCTCATTGCTTGACCATGTTAAATTTGAACAATTGAAAATTGCTCTATATGTCACAAATAAGAGAATAAGCGTGAACCTTCCAGCCAATAGTATGCTGACTAAGTGAGCTG
The DNA here is from genome assembly GCF_016835505.1 of Polypterus senegalus. Taxonomy (NCBI): domain Eukaryota; kingdom Metazoa; phylum Chordata; class Cladistia; order Polypteriformes; family Polypteridae; genus Polypterus; species Polypterus senegalus. Next base: position 184,950,104 of record NC_053155.1, on the reverse strand, counting down.
TATAAAGGTTTAGAAGGTAACAGCATGTTAAGCTGCAACCTCTGCCCTTTTTATTTCTTTTTTCAATTGACATGAGACACCAGACAGAAAAGCTTGTCTTGTGTGTTTATCAGGTCTAAATTACCCACGTTCCTTATTCCTCATCCTTGCTGCATTCTGTGTATTGCACTTCTGGATGAGCATGCATTGGTTGTCAGCACTCATGTATTCAGAGCCCACCACTGCAATTAAGGTCAAAATTAGGCCTGTTTGATTTTGTTGGGCTGAGTCGTGGTCTACTTGGAGTGAGTTGTTGGGCATGTCATACTAGGTGACCGATGTTAATGAAGCACGCCATCAACTAGCTTTGACTTGCTAAGATTATATAAATGAGGTCCGTGGCTGAGTGTACAGTGTACGAGTTGGCCATAATATCCAGAACACAGAAACTTTGTACCAGCTGCTTAATGCTTAAGGTTTACCAGAACATCTCACATACCCACAGGTGACAGCATAGCTGTTAGAAACAGATGACGTCTGTCTTCTAAATGAACAGCATGTGATATAGCATCTTGTTCAATTCTATCATTGTCTTTCAATACATTTCCTAAAGGAAAAGTTCACAATGTTTTATTCACAAAACTTTAAACCTTCTTAAAACTTACTGAATTATTCTTTTCCAATTGATTTGTAAAAGGAAATTTCAGTGGGTGCCTTGAGTACTGGGTGTGAGGCAGGAGCCCTGTCTGCACCATCCACAACATTTCAATGGGATAGCTTTGATTGGCTAGTCCAGTGGTTCTCAAACTGTGGGGTGGACCCCCCTAGGGGGGCGAAAAGTAACAAAAAGGGGGGTGCGAAGATGTGAAAAAAAGAAAACAAGAATCAAAAATATGAAAAATACATCTATTGAAACCAAAACAAATTAACTTAAACTACATTCTGATACTAGAAAAACAGAGTTAGATAAATGTTGATAAAAATTAAGCAGGTATAATAAAATATGCATCTATGATATATCATTAATTAAAAAAGAACAAATTGGTATTAATGGGCTCCTTTCAAAAAAATGCTAGGGGGGGCGGCGATTAAAACTGTTATGAAAACTCTGGTCGCAAATACTTAAAAGGTTCAGAAATGCTGGGCTAGTCCATAATATTCCATTTCTTGTTTCTGATACTGTGAGTGCTGTGCAGAGTGGAAGGAGAACATCATTATTTTTCACAGTTGATTCTGGGTTTGTCAAGGGTGTGTTCTTATTCCTACTCTGTTTTAACATTTCAATGGGATTTAAATCGGGGCTTTGACTAGGCCAGTCCATAAAATTTAATTTCTTGTTTCCGAGTCATTCCTTGGTGGATTGCAAGTGTGTTTCAGATCATTATTGTACTCAAAGGTCCATTTCTGGATCTACTTCAATTTCTGGTCAGATTGCCTCAAGATTACTTTGATATGATGCAATATTAAAGGTTGACTTGATGACTGCAAGGCTACGCTGCCCAAACCCTGATGTAGAAAAACAACCCAAAATCATAACATTTCCATTATCGCACTTTATAGCTCGTATGATGATCTTCTTTCTGAAATGTTGTGTTTGGTTTGCCCCAAACTTGTCTACTGTTGCTCTGGCCACTCTTTTATCTTTTATCCATCTGTCCAGAGCACATCGTTTCAGAAGGTCTGATCTTTCCCTGCATGTTAGTAGGCGCAGTGGTGGCTCTGAGGCTAGGGATCTGCACTGGCAATTGGAAGGTTGCCAGTTCGAATCCCGTAAATGCCAAAAGGGACTCTGCTCTGTTGGGCCCTTCAGCAAGGCCCTTAACCTGCAATTGCTGAGCACTGTGAGTAGTAAATATTAATTACATGTTAATTATGTTCAATAGCAAACTGTAGTCTTGCTCTAATATTCTTTTTGGACAGCAAGGGCTTTTTCCTGACACACCTCACATGTACAGTATATTTCTGGGTTCTTCACAAAGTAGAAAAGTCCTGAAAATGCCTACCAGTCCATTACAGAAGACCCTCTCATATACCTGCACACTCATACTCTGAATTAGTTATTTTTTGGAAAATAAAACATCAGGAGAAAAAGAATGAAAACATTATGATAACATGCAGTCTTCAGAGATACAATATTATTACCAGAGTTAAAAACCTAGGATCTTGCAAATCTGTGTTATGAGCACTAACCTCTGAGCTACTGTGCAGCACTGATGGATTAATCAAATAATTACTCTAAATGCTATTTTTTTTTTGGTTGTTTGTTGTAAACTAAATGTTTTATTTGATCCACCATGATCCCAGCACATTTTAACTGTATAACCTGTGCAATTCAAATTGATGGCCAGGAAACAGATGTTTTCTCTCTCTCCATTTTTGCAGCGGGTGCCTTGTCCAGATGATCCCATTGAGCTTTTCAAGTCTGTCCCCAGAGTTTCAGATGCACTCACTAGCCAAACCGATGATCTTATCTTGTCTACTAAATCTATCGGAACTTCTGAAGATGAAACAAATGACCCCAACTGGTCTGAAAGTATGGAGTTTACAGCAACAGAACAAAATTTCCCAGAGCCTGAAGATGTTGTTACTCCTCCATTAAGCGCAAGTGGCTTGAATAATCAGATGTTTGACTCTGAGAGTAGCAAATCTGAAAGCTATAATCCTTACTCCTCTGATGAGACAAATGTGGCTGAAGGTGAAACAAATGTGGCTGAAAGTGAAACAAATGTGGCTGAAAGTGAAACAAATGTGGCTGCAGATGAGAAAAATGTGGCTGCAGAGGAGACAAGTGTGGCTGTAGATGAGACAAATATGGATGCGTCCAGTGAGCTGGAGAGGCCGTCTTTAGAATTTGGTGGGCACCCTCGGCAGCAGTTGGGCAGGCTGCTTGTGCCAGCTCAAAACCCAAGTAACCCTGATTATAATCTCCTGAAGAATCATAATATACAACCACAAAATAACCTACAGGGATCACTTCCACTGCATTTATTAACAGATGAGGCTGCAGAAGCAGAGGCAGCAGCAGCTGGAAATGCATTGTCAATACAAGAGGATGATAAGGCCACTGATCCAACCAGATATACATCCCTGATTCAGCCTGCTCATAATCCACATATTCCAAACCCTATGAAGGGGGATTTTGCAGATCTCCTTAAAAGGATAAATCAACCTGGAGTTGGCACACTGCATGACAAGATAACAAAGGCAGTGAATGAAGGAAACATGGATGATGTTAAGAAGCTTTCAAAACAGTTGTACCAGGTGCTCATGAAAACCAATGGTGCACATTAATGTAATTTGCCAATGGAGGCAGGAGAGCCAGCAAACCACTTGAGAAGTTATCCAGTATGGTCTTCTTCTCTTCTTTGGCCAATGAATCGGACAACGCTGATCTTTAGGACCAGACTATTAGAACTTACCTGGATTCAGCAAAGAAGAGTAAACAGGAGAAAAGAGGAGACTGACGTAAAAACAGTAAAGGTGCAGGTGAGTGAAAAAGACAAACTAATTTAGAAGCCTTAAGACATGTCATAATATTTACAATGCATAGTCCAGTAGTCTTGACAAACCACCCTACCTCACCACCACCACCAATAACACTTAAAGATGAATGACTAAACAAAGTCTGAATAAATAACAATGGAAACTGATAACCTACACCAAAGACAAGTCTACTGTATCTAAACATACCCCAAAATCCCATTTTCCAAATTAATGTCTGCAGAGAATTTAATTGGAACAGAAATGAATGAGGAGAGGATCATCCAGGCTATAAATAATTGAGGCTAATCTATCAGATGGCACACACTTTTAATGAACTACATTCCTCTTTATGCCTGGCTACTCAGCTCAGTCCACAGAGAATTGTGGTGAATGCAAATTTCATATTACAGTATGTCCAGTCTCTGTCACACTTTCCTAAATTCTTTTTATATTGAATACATTTTTACTGCATTGTATATGCATATTTTCAATGATATTTATATCTACAACACATTTTCATAAATGAATGTTTGGCTTAAATTGCTTTATAGAAAGTTCAGTAGAAAAGTACAATTGCAATGAGTAATAATAACATGGAATTTCAAGGAAACCAAAAGTAACATTGTCTGCATTATACAGTATCTTTTGACTTGAGCCGTATTGTTATTTTGTTTATTCCCGTGGTTACCATCATTTTGTTGTTCTGTTGTCGCAATGTGAAGGCCTGTTCCTAGGTATGTGGCTTCACGGTAACCGTTTTAAGCACGCATCACATGCTAAGATGGACCTGAAAATGTCTGTCTTCGGTTTTTTGGTTTAATTCTCTAGACTTAACACTTTTGATTATTTGACTTTTGGTTAACATTTTGGTATTGATATGGTATATTCAGATTTAATGGTTTTTGACCCTGCAAGTCAGTTTTTATACAGGTTCATCTCATGGTCCTTATATCTTGCTTTCTTGGCCTAACATTTTTCCATCTATTCACATTAAAGTTTCTTAGAGACTTGTCTCCATTGTCACCTCCTATATGAAACACTCAGAGGGTATCCTCACTATCTCAATTCACAGAAGTCATGATTCTGACGAACAAGTCATTTTTATAACTAGCCATATGTGCCCAACTACGTTGCACGTGTTAAAGTTGTCTGTGAAGGGCTCCCTGTTTAAACGCGGCTGCCAGTCATGAACTGGGCCCTTTGTCGCACAGCATTATGATTTTTTATAAGGGAAACAAAATTACAAAAGAAAATCCTTGGATATTGATTCGATAGGAACGACCTACTCGGAATCACTGTCCGAATAGTAATTATGTGGTGGTGTAGGAGCATTTCTGTCGTTTCCTCTCACGATCTCTTCTCAACCTTTCTCCAATCTCCCAGGTTGCTTTGTGGCAATCCAAAGAGTAAGGCAATATACATGGAGCAATGGTTATAAAAGGGGGACACATAGGTATCCAGGCTCTTTAAAGCATAAATAGGGATCACTTCACTGATATGTGAGCAAGCCACGGTACAACTGTGAGACGCGCAGCACTCGTCGGCTGCAAAGTAACAATAATAATTTCCGGAACGTGCTGTTACGTTGTCATTCATTTTACCCACTGTCTTTCTTTCATTCATATGTTACGTAGGCACGTACCTTTTATCTTCAGCAATCTCATTCTCTAACCAGGCCTCAGGAGCTAACCAGCATAACACTGTCCACCACTCCTTTCGTTATTCCGGCACATTGTTGACATCCGTGATTAACAACAACGTACTAAACTGGAAGGTGGTCTACGCGTGCATGGAATTCGTGGACAAACAAAGATCAAGATCTAAATTAAGATCTCTTTAGTTAATTTAAAGCACAACAATTTGTTTAGTTTGAATGTCTGTGTTTTGAGGTGTAATTGGAGTACTACAGTCTTCAGTAGTATAAGCCTGGAGGAGATTCTTAATGCCTATGTTTTAGCTGTCTCACTACTGCCATCTAGTGCTTCTTCTAATTCATTCGCGGACAAACAAAGATCAAGATCCAAATGAAGAATATATATATAGAGACATGTGATTATTGTGTAGATTGAAAGAAATATACGTGGCAAGAAGCTCAGGTGAATTAAATACAAGTAAATAGACAGCCTGGGTTAGTAACACTTAATTCAACACCACAACCAAAATCAAGTGGGGCAAAGTAGAACTTACACAGCCTTAACAGACACCATTCTAAACCAAAAATCAAAGCCTTAAAAGGAAAAGACATTGGTCAAGGAGCTAGTTCTCTTGTGTCAGTGATTTTGTTTCCCTTGAGAAACAAAGTGGTAATAGAAATGTATCTTGATCTTTCAAAGGCAGCTGCCTGAATGTCATGTGTGTGAGAGTGCAGGTATACAAACATGCTCAGAAATATCCAAACAACAAACAATGAAGAGTTACAGACAACAAAAACACAAACTGGCAAGGACAATACCACTGGTGAAAAATTGAAAAAGGAAACACTCCTCATTTCATATTTCTGCAAGAGGGACTCTTATTCAGGTTGGAATCCATGCAGTGAGTTAACAAAAGCATTTTCAGCTCTAAAGAGGTGGGAATAGTTAAGGCAGTCTTCCCCAGAAGATTAGGCCCATCAACATCACATACCTCCAAGTACAGGTATGCTCTACATCCACTGCAGAGGGAGTCTTCAACGTTGTCCTTGTGATACTGTTCCTGTCCTTTTGGCGGAGGTATTGCCGCAGACATTGCCACTGCCTTATCCCCTTGCCCCCACCAGATAACTCCAGAGACGAACAGTGACAGGCTTCCTGAAGTCTTCCTATTCTTTTTCCTAGATTTCTTGCCTATTTTAATGGTTGTAATAGTCACGGGAAAAAAGTATAAAAAATAGTGTATGGGATTTCCCTTCACAATTAATTTATTTAATATAGGTTTCTGCCCACCAGATGACCAGAAAAAACTGCCGACTACACCAATTGTGAAGGCAAGGGGGCACTAGAGAGCCCCAAACCCCAACATGAACATACCAAGACAGTCCCAGGTTCAAATAAATGGTGTTTTATTACACAATACCTCACAAATGAAGCACAAAACACAGTTATCTCTCCTCCAAATCACCTCTCTTCTTTCCATCGGACTGCCCTGCTCCAATATTGTGTTGACAAGGGAGTGCAGTCACACGAAAGTTCGACAGAGCAGGGAGTAGATCTCACTGCAGCAGCCTCTTGTGGTATCCATGGACCTCAACAGGGCTGCACTGCCAGACTACAATTCTCAGCATGCCCTGCCGGCTCCCAATTAGGTGCTGATATCAAGGGCTGCTGCCATCTTGAAATTGTTGGGAATAAACACCCCCAGGAACAGTTCTTCCCTGTCCTTTCCTTTCTTCCTGGCCCAGGAAGGTCCCAAAAATAAGTCAGATCAGGACGCCTGTGCATCTGCTTAGGGCTTCCCACCCGGGTAAAGAATCTTCTTTTCCTGGTTGAGATGTCTGTCCATCCTCCCAAGAAGTCCTTTTCAGGCCTGGCACCTTTCTCTCCCTTAAGCGTGATGTCTGTCTGTCCTCTAGGAGCCTCCTGTCTGGCTAAGGAACCATCCCTTCTCCTGGTTGGGATGCCTGTCTATCCTGTGTATCTATCTATCTATCTATCTATATAATAAAAGGCAAAGCCCTCACTGACTGACTGACTGACTCACTGATTGACTCACTCACTCACTCACTCACTCACTCATCACTAATTCTCCAACTTCCCGTGTAGGTAGAAGGCTGAAATTTGCCAGGCTCATTCCTTACAGCTTACTTACAAAAGTTGGGCAGGTTTCATTTCAAAATTCTACGCATAATGGTCATAACTGGAACCTATTTTTATCCATATACAGTACTGTAATAGACTGCAGCTTGATGGCCGTGGGAGGCGGAGTCTCGTGTGAACTGACTGTGAACGCAGTACGTAGAAAACAAGGAAGAGCTCCAAAGAGCGCTGAAGAAAAAACGCATTACACAATTGAGAAGGCAGCGAAAGAATATGAAGCGAGTGACGCATATAAGCATATTCATAAGTGTAGCTACTGTGGAAACAAAGCACGGTGTAAACTGTAAGTTTAAATTAAGTTTATAGACACGCTCCCGCTGCCGTTTGTCATGCCTACGACGAATACCATATTTGCGAGATACAAGTTTAATGTGAAGACACAAGGTATAAACAAGACTTTGGATCACTTTGTAACGGAGTTAAAATTCCTGTAGCGAGAAACTTTTAAGTGCCGGGTCTTAGCTAACATTAAATAAAGCCGTGGACATCGCAACATCACACAAGAGAGCAGCTACATGAACTGACTGAACGTAGTGAGTGATGACTTCCATGCATCAAACCTGTTCAAAAAACGCATTACACAATTGACAAGGCAGGAAAAGAATATGCTCCGAGCTGAGCTCCACAGCTAACGCGGTCTTGCGGAAGTAACTTCATCACGCTGCCATCAAATACTCACAGAAAAATCCACAAGTTAATACACACGCTGTCTCTAGAGTTTCTCCACACTCAATGTATTCCTTGCATCCCCGTTATACCCTCTGATCTCCCATTTCAATTCAGATGCCTCCAGTTTCCAGTAAGGCTCTGCTTCACGATGACAAGTCATAAGTCTCAGGGACAGACCCTACAAAAGGTTGCCATTGATTTCAGGGAAGATTGCTTTTCTCCTAGACAACTATACGTTCCATTCTCAAGAGTGAGCTCGCGCAGCTTCGCCATATTACAACCGGATTGCTGAACTGACAAAGTGCTATATAAAGAGAACTATAACAATCGTAATGAACGACAATAAAACAGCGGAATACCTGTGGATTAAATAAAAAGGGCAGCTTCCTTGGCGAAGCAAGGAAAAAGGATGGCCTTATATGTCGTTCATTTATAAAACAGCGGAGAAGCTGTGTAAAGGCTGCTTCACAAAAAACCAGCAGAGCGCCTTATATGAGCAGGCAGTCAGCTAAAGAAGGGAATCAATAAATATCTATAATCGTAATAAACGAACAAAAAATAGCGTACAAGCTATTAAGCGATTAAATAAAGGAAATGGGTACTTGAACAGTAAAGTAAGTCTCAAATAGCTACACAATAACTATAACAATCGTAATAAACAATAAAACAGTACAGAACCGCGAAGCAAGGAGAAACGACGGCCTTATATGGCGTTCGTTTATAAAGCAGCGGAGAAGCTGTGTGAAGGCAGCTACACAGAAAAACTGCAGAGTGCCACACTCTGAATGTATTCCTCGCATCCCCTTTATACCCTCTGATCTCCCATTTCAATTCAGATGCCTCCAATTTCCAGTAAGGCTCTGCATTGCGATGACAATTAATAAGTCTCAGGGACACACCCTACAAAAGGTTGCCATTGATTTGAGGTACAGGTACCTACAGGTAGCGTTTAGAGGCTGTAATTTCTGCAAAAGGCGGATCTACTAAATATTGATTTCATTTCTTTTTAGTGGTGCCCAAATTTATGCACCTGCGTGATTTTGTTTGAACAATTAATTCACATTTTCTGTAAATCCAATAAACTTAATTTCACTTCTCAAATATCACTGTGTGTGTCTCCTATATGATATATTTAACTGACATTTTTTATCGTAACAACCAACGATTTATACAGGAAAATAATGACTATTAACAAGGTGGCCCAAACTTTTGCATCCCACTGTATATATGTAGATATGTATATATACTGCTCAAAAGAATTAAAGGAACACTTTTTAATCAGAGAATAGCATAAAGTCAATGAAACGTATGGGATATTAATCTGGTCAGTTAAGTAGCAGAGGGGGTTGTTAATCAGTTTCAGCGGCTGTGGTGTTAATGAAATTAACAACAGATGCACTAGAGGGGCAACAATGAGATGACCCCCAAAACAGGAATGGTTTAACAGGTGGAGGCCACTGACATTTTTCCCTCCTCATCTTTTCTGACTGTTTCTTCACTAGTTTTGCATTTGGCTACAGTCAGTGTCACTACTGGTAGCATGAGGCGATACCTGGACCCTACAGAGGTTGCACAGGTAGTCCAACTTCTCCATGATGGCACATCAATACGTGTCATTGCCAGAAGGTTTGCTGTGTCTCCCTGAACAGTCCCAAGGGCATGGAGGAGATTCTAGGAGACAAGCAGTTACTTTAGGAGAGCTGGAAAGGGCCATAGAAGGTCCATAACCCATCAGCAGGACCAGTATCTGCTCCTTTGGGCAAGGAGGAACAGGATGAGCACTGCCAGAGCCCTACAAAATGACCTCCAGCAGGCCACTGGTGTGAATGTCTCTGACCAAACAACCAGAAAGACTTCATGAGGGTGACCCAAGGGCCCCATGTCCTCTAATGGGCCCTGAGCTCACTGCCCAGCAGCATTCAGCTCGATTGGCATTCGCCATAGAATACCAGAATTGGCAGATGCACCACTGGTGCCCTGTGCTTTTTACAGATGAGAGCAGGTTCACCCTGAGCACATGACAGAAGTGAAAGGGTCTGGAGAAGCCATGGAGAACATTATGCTGCCTGTAACATTCAGCATGAGCAGTTTGGTGGTGGGTTAATGATTGTCTTTGGAGGCATATCCATGGAGGGTCACACAGACCGCTACAGGCTTGACAAAGGCACCTTGGCTGCCATTAGGTATCAGTATGAAATCATTGGACCCATTGTCAGACCCTATGCTGGTACAGTGGCTCCTGGTGCACGACAATTCCTGGCCTCATGTGGTGAGAGTATGCAGGCAGTTCCTGGAGGATGAAGGAATTGATACCATTGACTGGCCACCACACTTTCCTGACCTAAATCCAATAGAACACCTCTGGGACATTATGTTTTGGTCCATCCAATGCCACCAGGTTGCACCTCAGACTGTCCAGGAGCTCAGTGATGCCCTGTTCCAGATCTGGGAGGAGATCCCCCACAACACCATCTGTCATCTCATTAGAAGCATGCACCGATGTTGTCAGGCATGTATACAAGAACACAGGGGCCATACAAAGTGCTGCGTACAATTTTGAGTTGCTGCAATTAAATTTTGGCAAAATGGACTAGCCTGCCCATAATTTTTCATTCTGATTTTTGGGGTGTCTTTGAATTCAGGGCTCTGTAGGTTGATCATTTTATTTCCATCAAACGATGTGGCATCCTTTCGTTCCTAACACATTACCCAGTCTATATCAGTATAGATATCCAGGAGGATTTCTTTTTCCCATTGAGATCTGATGTGTTTTCAAAGTGTTCCTTTAATTTTTTTGAGCAGTTTATATATATGTATGTGTGTGTATATTGGTGTGTATGTATATATATATATATATATATATATATATATAATAATTTATTTATCCAGTGCAAATCTGGAATCAGGAATAGCCAATTAATAAAGAAGTTAGTTGAATGAAACAATAAGTGCATTTACCCGCTGGGATGTTATGTGGAGAAGTGATACAACAGTTATATTCATCTACTCACAATTTCTGGTATTGAAGGGTAAGTTGCCTTTACTTTTGTAAGGACAAAAACAGATTGTAATAAATATACTGCAGAAATAATAATAATGATGATGATGGAATATCTTAAAAACTATTCATAATAATATTTATCCCATACATCAATACTTGGTGATGTTATTAGTTTATTTTTCTAACAATACAGGGTAGTCAAGATCTAATTTATGCAGATCCAGATCGTTTGGATGACTTTGATTTATGTGAGGACAATTCCAGTTTGGCAGGAAGACAATTCTTCATGTCGTCAGTTCGCACACTTCTCAATGGTCCGGGATTTTTTGGGTGATTTTCTATGTAATAAACTTAATAAGTTATAGCGTAATAAAAATAGCATAATTAGATCTGGACCCCCCGTGTCTGCGTGGGTTTCCTCCGGGCACTCCGGTTTCCTCCCACAATCCAAAGACATGCAGGTTAGGTGGATTGGCGATTCTAAATTGGCCCTAGTGTGTGCTTGGTTTGTGGGTGTGTTTGTGTGTGTGTCCTGTGGTGGGTTGGCACCCTGCCCAGGATTGGTTCCTGCCTTGTTCCCTGTGTTGGCTGGAATTCTCTCCAGCAGACCACCGTGACCCTGTGTTCGGATTCTGCAGGTTGAAAAATGGATGGATGGATAGCTCTGGACCACCCTATAGATGTGGTCCAATGGAAATGGAGGAGAGGAAAACAACAATTTCAGGACAACAAATCCTGGAGAAAACAAACCATTGGAGCCTACGATCTTCAGTAGTTCATGAATTTAAGCATTGGTTGACCAAGGATAAATTGCTACTTCAAAAAAGAAGAGAAGTTAATAACTAATGATAATACTAACCAATTCAGATTACTCATTTGAATGGCTTCTACACATACAATGTGAACAGTCACAGCAGCGTTCTTCAGCAAACTGCAAATTAAAATAATTTCAGTATATATTATTTTTTGTTAGATCTAATAATACTTATTGCCAAATTGAGACAAGGATATTTTAGCATCTTTTTGAAACTATTCTATTGTACTACCCTGATGTGTATACATTTCTGCTTGAGCAAGTGTTTGTTTATCTATCTATCTATCTATCCTTTCCCAACATGCACAATCACTTGGGTTAATCCACTTTGTCTTCCAATATAATGCAAGTTAGTTTTCTCTTAAAAGAAAACATTTTAAGCCCTGTTACAACTTGCAGTTTATGTTAAGAATTAATTGCCAAGAAAATGAATACTGAAAAATAAGTCCAGTCGTAAAGCTAATGCTAACAATGTTCATTTATAGGTAATATGGATCTAGAGTTAATAAGATGCCAGAATTCATCCCAAGGTCCAAGCGCAGATGTGATGTTGACTGAGCTGCCCAACCTGCCAAGGCCTCCTCCATATAAATATTTGAATGACCATAAAGTTTTGAGGTATATTAAAAAGTTTATAATCTTGAAAATTGAATCGAGGAACACTGGAATGTGAAAACTGATGAGTAATTCACATCATCTGCACCATGGTAAGATTTTAAGCCTATTTATGTGAATTTTCCATAGACTCCCGGTCTCTAGTGCTCATTAACTACAACTGTAGAAGTCAGTGAAGAATGTAAAATTTCAATTTTATACGAGTGAATGTATTCTTATGAACCCACCACACAATAATGAACGATGACACTGGAGGAAGTTGTAATAAGCATAAAGAAAATTAAATCAAACATGTTTTTCTTGACCATGTTGATATTTCACTTTTTATTAACTTCAAGTAAAAAAGCAATGATACACTAAGTATGCTTATTCTGTTATAGAATGTGTAATATTTGGACATACATAATTACAAATTTAAGTGTTGCATATGATATTTGAGAACTGCTATTATTTGATTAATAGAAACGTTGATATTATTTTGTGCAGCCATAATCTAAATTTGGGTGTAATACAAATACAGTAATCCCTCCTTGATCACGGGGGTTGCGTTCCAGAACCCCCCGCGATAGATGAAAATCCGCGAAGTAGAAACCATATGTTTGTATGGTTATTTTTATATATTTTAAGCCCTTATAAACTCTCCCACATTGTTAACATTATTAGAGCCCTCTAGACATGAAATGACACCCTTTAGTCAAACGTTTAAACTGTGCTTCATTACAAGACAGAGATGGCAGTTCTTTCTCACAATTAAAAGAATGCAAACATATCTTCTCTTCAAAGGAGCGCCATCAGGAGCAGAGAATGTCAGAGAGAGAGAGAGAGAGAGAAAAGCAAACAATCAAAAAATCAATACATGCTTTTGGGCTTTTAAGTATGCGCACCACGATAAAGCGGCAGCAAAGAAGGGAGCAATGTGAAGGTAGTCTTTCAGCATTTTTTAGAGTAGCGTCCGCATCTTCTAGGCAAACAGCCTCTGTGCAAACAGCCCCTCTGCTCACACCCCTTCCATTGGGCAGAGGATGTCAGAGAGAGTGAGAGATACAGAGAAAAGCAAACAATCAAGCACAGTGCGGGAAGCATATCTTATATCATTGAGGAGTTTTAGTTAATATGTAATACGTGCTCTGATTGGGTAGCTTCTCAGCCATCCGCCAATAGCGTCCCTTGTATGAAATCAACTGGGCAAACAAACTGAGGAAGCATGTACCATAAATTAAAAGACATTGTCCGCAGAAATCCGCGAACCAGCAAAAAATCCGTGATATATATTTAGATATGCTTACATTTAAAATCCGCGATAGAGTGAAGCCGCAAAAGTCAAAGCGCGATATAGAGAGGAATTATTGTAATGTAAGAATATGTCAGAAATAACATACTATAGTTAATCATATTTGTTTAGTTTTACATTTAACAGGTATGGACCGGTTTTTGTGACTTAATAAAGGATGTGATACAGTAGTGTAAAATTGTGCATCAGAGCCATTTAAAAGGGAGAAGACAGTCTGTCCTCTTCTATTACCTTTTAGAATGGCTGCCTCTCCGCTCCCAGATTTGACTCCCATGCCACTCTCTCTCTGAGGTTTGCTTGTTTCCTGGTGTGATTTCGGGTGTCTTGACAAGTCTGTTAAAGCGATTGGCTCCTTCAAATTGTCCCAGTGTGACTGACCAAGTAACGTCCCACCCAAGGTTGTCTCCTGCCTTGTATCTGTTAAAGCTCCCCCCAACCTTAAAAATGAGGTAAATGGGTTTGAAAAATGGATGTATTGGCTTTTGAGTCTTCACCAGGACTTCATGAAAATGCCCAGATGTTCCCTTTGAATTTGTATTTGCTGGTAATTTCTAGTGATTTTTCAAGGAGCAGTTGACACCAACACTTTCTGGGAAAATTACAGCGATGAAGAGAATACAATTACTAGTGTGAGTGTTGTTTAGCATCCTCGGGTTTATGCTCGTATATTAAAAATATGAGTAGGGTTTAACTTTACTCACTACTTTTTACATCATCCTGTTTATGTTTTAAGAAATGTTATCAAATTCAAAGAAACATGTTGTAATTTTTTGTTTTTAGGGGATGCTGTTTGACATTAGGGCAGCATGGTGGCGCAGTGGTAGCGCTGCTGCTGCCTCGCAGTAAGGAGACCTGGGTTTGCTTCCCGGGTCCTCCCTGCGTGTCTCCGTGGATTTCCTCTGGGTGCTCTGGTTTCCTCCCACAATCCAAACACATGCAGGTTAGGGGCATTGGTGATCCTAGTGTGTGTGTCCTGCAGTGGGCTGGTGCCCTGCCCGGTGTTTGTTCCTGCCCTGTGCTGGCTGGGATTGGCTCCAGCAGACCCCTATGACCCTGTGTTAGGATATAGCGAGTTGGAAAATGACTGACTGACTGTTTGACATTTTGCTGGATCAAATAATCCTGAAGGAAATATTAAACATGTCTGGCTTATCTCACTTAGTTTGTGCATATCTTTTTGTTTTTTTTTTAGATGTTCATGAAGTAGAAATAATCAGATTTCTGAACCATTTCCAGGCTTTTGTCTCACAGATCTGGAGTGTAACTGTCAAGACAGGATTCACCTCTGGATGGGAGGTGCACATCCTCAACGTCACACAGGGAAGTGTCTGCCAAGTAACCTGCGAAAAACAAGAACACGGTGGGCAGCCGAGTGGAGAATGTGCTACACCAGCTGATCATCAGGGAAATGGAACCAATAATCAGGAGACAAACCCAACTCCTTATCTACTGTATCTGTCGGAGTAAAAACGGCTTATCTTATTTATCTGGTGCCATTGAGTCATATTTAGTTTGATAAGAATATAAGAAATGTGGAGTAGCAGACTAAACACTATTAGTTTAAAGGTGAAATCAAAAATACTGTAAGCTTAGAAAAACAATCACATTAATTTGATTGGCACTAGTTTTGTTTATTCCTATAGCTTTGATATTTCAAATACACCAGTTGTGCATGATAAACACTTAGTGCTGCCTCCTGGAGCCCTTGATTTCAATACATAAAATGGCTGGTTGTTAAGCTTATATTAATTATACACATTTTTACCTTAGAAACATGAAAAATAAATATATTTACTACAATAAATCTGCATTTAAATAATGGCTTGACTGTGGTATTTATTGGCAAGTAAATTACTTAAAAAGAGGGTGGTTTACAGAATTATTATACAAATGTAATGGAATAATTTCCAAGAAACAGTACTTTCTAAAATAGTATGTGACAAATGGCATTTCATTTGATTTAAAATATTCTATGGCCATAATCAGAGGAGGACACGGAGTTAACGTGCTGTCTGCTTGAGCTGTGGACTGCAAACCAACATGGCAGCTCTGTCCTCACATTATTAGTTGGAGCAGCAGAAGACCACCCTGACACAGGGCCCACCACACACACACACACACACACACACACCCCATTCTGATTTCATCTGTTAAAGCCTCTCTTACTCGCTTTAACTACTTTACAAAGAGTGCTTGTTATTCTTTTTATGAGGTGATCATAGGGAGGCCTGGGGCAATAGGTGCATCCAAAAAATAATGCACTGTTGTAATCTTGTAGGTGCATTTCATTACATAAATTGTAACGTCATTTACTACAATAAGTTTAAATATTGTGTTAACGAAAAGCAAAGATAAAAAAAAAATTGTTGTCCAAATGGATTAAGAAACAGAGTTAACAAATTATTTAGTTATATACCTGCATAGAATTTTTCAGTTTATTTTTTACATATGGTGGCCAGGATCTTGGGTTTGACTGTAAATACTGTCATTTATGTGGAGTCCCAGCTACTCTGTAGTAACATGAAAAATAAGGGGTATGTCTGAATCATTGAGGAAAACCTAAATCCTCAAATGAAAAACATCCACCCAATACTGCTGGATATCAATTGGGAATACAAACACAATAGGTCATGTTAACAAACTTCAAGGTCTGAGGCAAGCACACGCTCCTCATACACTTACTAAGAGTGCTTGTTGTTCTTTGTATGAGGTGATCAGGATTCATCAGCTCATAGGGAGGCCTGTGACAATAGGTGGATCCAAAAAAACAAAATTCAGGTTCTATAGAATGCTAATTTTATTCTTTAACATACTTCTATCAAACATACACAATTTTAATGACGACAACATTTAGAGGTCACTCCATTTAGCAGATTTATATCATCTGAACTGGACAGCAGACGACTCTTCCCAACTTGCAGGTCTACAACATCAGCTGTGTCTTTGATGAAGTTGGAAATTTCTCGTGATGGTTTGTGACCAGTTGAAGAATAAACTGCGTCCATTCCTTGTTGTACTATCTAGGGATTTGTGAGACTTGCTAAATCCGATACTATGTTGGTCTACTCTCATACCTTAACATGACCATACACACATACACAGATTATGTTCCACAGCTACAGTACGTGTGAGTAAGGCCTAACTTCCAGCTATTCTGTTCTATTCTACATAGAATCCCATCCTTCCTCTGTACTCCACAGAGGAACTCACAGTCACTGCCACTAACAAATGCATAGGTGCCCCCAGACATCATTTGGTTATATGCCACTTACCAGCTAATGTTTGGTTATATGCCACTTACCAGCTAATGAAGTCTCACTTCTACTGCCCTTGTTCTTCTATTGAGGTGCAACCTCTCAGCCTTAATAAACCCTGCAGGATGAGCAATATGGCAATCTGCCCTGAATCAGGTGCCCAAATATTTTATTCAGTCGCTCTAGATATAAAGACAAAGGAATAGAAATGTGAAATCAATGTGGTATAGTAATACCTAAACAAGAAAGTATAGAGAATAAAAGTAGACAGCAAATATCTGCATATATACAGTGTATATATATGTGTGGATATTTACACATATATATATATACATATATACTGTACATATACATATACATATATATACATATATACTGTACATATACATATACATACATATACATATACATATACATATACATATACATATATACATATACATATACATATACATATACATATATATATAATATACATATACATATACATATACATATACATATATACATATACATATATATACTCTCACCTAAAGGATTATTAGGAACACCATACTAATACAGTGTTTGACCCCCTTTCGTCTTCAGAACTGCCTTAATTCTACTTGGCATTGATTCAACAAGGTGCTGAAAGCATTCTTTAGAAATGTTGGCCCATATTGATAGGATAGCATCTTGCAGTTGATGGAGATTTGTGGGATGCACATCCAGGGCACGAAGCTCCGTTCCACCACATCCCAAAGATGCTCTATTAGGTTGAGATCTGGTGACTGTGGGGGCCATTTTAGTACAGTGAACTCATTGTCATGTTCAAGAAACCAATTTGAAATGATTCGAGCTTTGTGACATGGTGCATTATCCTGCTGGAAGTAGCCATCAGAGGATGGGTACATGGTGGTCATGGTCAGAAACAATGCTCAGGTAGCCCGTGGCATTTAAACGATGCCCAATTGGCACTAAGGGGCCTAAAGTGTGCCAAGAAAACCTCCCCCACACCATTACACCACCACCACCAGCCTGCACAGTGGTAATAAGGCATGATGGATCCATGTTCTCATTCTGTTTACGCCAAATTCTGACTCGACCATTTGAATGTCTCAACAGAAATCGAGACTCATCAGACCAGGCAACATTTTTCCAGTCTTCAACTGTCCAATTTTGGTGAGCGCGTGCAAATTGTAGCCTCTTTTTCCTATTTGTAGTGGAGATGAGTGGTACCTGATGGGGTCTTCTGCTGTTGTAGCCCATCCGCCTCAAGGTTGTGCGTGTTGTGGCTTCACAAATGCTTTGCTGCATACCTCGGTTGTAACGAGTGGTTATTTCAGTCAAAGTTGCTCTTCTATCAGCTTGAATCAGTCGGCCCATTCTCCTCTGACCTCTAGCATCAACAAGGCATTTTCGCCCACAGGACTGCCGCATACTGGATGTTTTTCCCTTTTCACACCATTCTTTGTAAACCCTAGAAATGGTTGTGTGTGAAAATCCCAGTAACTGAGCAGATTGTGAAATACTCAGACCGGCCCGTCTGGCACCAACAACCATGCCACGCTCAGAATTGCTTAAATAACCTTTCTTTCCCATTCTGACATTCAATTTGGAGTTCAGGAGATTGTCTTGACCAGGACCACACCCCTAAATGCATTGAAGCAACTGCCATGTGATTGGTTGATTAGATAATTGCATTTATGAGAAATTGAACAGGTGTTCCTAATAATCCTTTAGGTGAGTGTATATATATATATATATATATACATATACATATACATATACATATACATATATATATACATATACATATATATATATATATATATATATATATATATATATATATATATATATATATATATATATATATATATACATATATACTTATGGACAATGACGCAGTTTTCATAATTTTGGCTCTGTATGCCACCACAATGGATTTGAAATAAAGCAATCATTATGTGATTGAAATATAGACTTTCAGCTTTGATTTAAAAGGATTACCAAAAATAAGAGTAGTTTAGGAATGACAGTCATTTTTCTGCACAGCTTCCCATTTTCTGGGGCTCAAAAGCTAAGAATGGAGCGACCTCTTAATGTTTCACAACTCGACTGAAATTTCACAGGTAAGCAAGTTAACTCTAATGGCCAAAAGAAGCCTTGTGGAAAAATGATTTCAAAAACATCAGCTCTTTGCATTGGTTTGTGTACCACCCAATTGAATGAATGACCCACATTTCTTACCCACAAGTTCAAGTTTATTGTTATGTAGAATGTATACTGCTAAGACAATGCTGGAGTGATTTTGGAACAAGTCTTGGACTGTCCTTGAGTGGCCCAGCCAAACCCCAGACCTAAGCATATAGAATATTTGTGGAGAGACTTTTTGTGGCAGCTTACAGATCCTTCATATCCAATCTAATGGAGTTTCAGAGGATTTGCCAGGAAGAATACAATAAACTGCCTAAATCCAAGCATGCAAACCTTGTAGAGACTTTCCTAAGAAGGTTTGTAGCTCTAATTGCTGCCAAAAGAGGCTTCTACAAAGTACTGAATTAGTACTCGTCTCACCTCAACCCTCCACCCTCCACCCTCCACCTCCTTGACGGTTGATGACTTTGCAACTTTTTTTCAGGAAAAGGTTACTGTCATCAGCTGTCAATTCTCGACAATCCTTCTGGGTAGTCTGCTCCCTACTGAACACACCCTAACATTCTCCTTTTCCTCTCCTCTCTCCACCACTGACATCTCCAACCGTCCACTAACCATCCACTAACATCTCCACCAAGATTTTCCCTCACTAAAATCTGCAATTACACGTCATCATTATCACACTTACTTTTCTTACATTGTTCAAAGAGGCCCTAATAACTTCTCAAGAAGCCACTCTTGACCAATCTCAAGTATGTAATTACAGTCCAATCTCTCCCCTCTCATTTCCATCTAAATCAATGGAATAGTGTGGTCTCTAAGCAGGTCTCTTCCTTCCTTAAGTCAGCCCTCAAGAAGGGCTGTTCCACTGAGATGGCTCTGCTTAAGATTATCAACTTGTTACAGCAGGCCAGAACTACCAACATGTCCTCTGTCCTCACCCTGGCAGAGTGGTGGCTCTGAGGCTGTGATCTGCACTGGCAATCAGAAGGTTGCTGGTTTGAATCCCGTAAATGCCAACAGGGACTCTGCTCTGTTGGTCCCTTGAGCAAGGCCCTTAACCTGCAATTGCTGAGCGCTTTGAGCAGTGAGAAAAGCGCTATATAAATGCAAAGTATTATTATTACCTTGTTAGATCCCTCCTCTGCCTTCGACATGATCAACCACCATATGTCTCTTGACATCCTCTGTAACCTTGGCATCACCAGGCCTGCCCTCATGTGGTTTGAGTCCTACTTCTTAAGCAGATTCTACCATTTGTCCTGGTGTGGAGTGATGTCAAGGGCACACCAGGCAAACGGGGGCATGCCACAAGGATCAGTGCTGGGTCCTCTCCTCTTCTCCCTGTACACCTCCACACTTGGCACTATTATCCAATCCACTTGCTTCTCTTATCAGTGCTATGCTGATAATACACATCTGTAGTTGTTGTTCCCTCCAGAAGACCACACAGTGTCAGCTAGGACCACTGCATGTCTTGATGATATTGCAGTCTAAATGAAGGAACACCATCTCCAGCTCAACTTGGCAAAGACGGACCTTCTTGTCATCCCGTCTAACCCATCTGCTCAGCACCCTATCTCTGTTCAGATAGGTTCATTATCACCCACAAAGTTGGTACGCAACCTTTGGGTGGTGATCGAAGACAAGCTACCCTTCAGAGATAATTTTGCTATAGCCTCTCAGTCATGCATATTCAATATAATATCTGCAAGATCAGACTGCATATATCAAAGTATGCAGCACAGCTCCTGGGCTACTGCAACCCTCTGCTGGCAAGTGTCGTTGTGTGTCACCAAGCCGCTGTAGATGATTCAAGTATTCAACCAGCCAAGGCAGGTACATATCACACCTCTGTTCAGCTCACTACATTGGCTCCCTGTAACAGTATGTATTAAGGTCATATCCTTGATGCTTACCAACAGAGTAGCCAATGGATATGTACCTACTGTATATGAAGACACTTGTGAGGTCCTATGCATCTTCTCCACCACTCGGATCTGCTGATGCCAATGGAATACCAATGATGATGTGGTATCAACTCTTGAGTCTAGACTATTTTCATATGTAGCTGCTGGCCAGTGGGATGAGATGAGATGCCTACCTGAATTTGGAATTCTAACTCCATCAACGTGTTTTAAGAATTGTAACTTGCCAGTGTTTTGTGCTGAGCTCTTTACTTGCAATAGACAATTTTGCACCTTTGCCCTGCTCCCATACAGCCCCCCAAACTGATATTACTCAATTATGTTGACCTGTTTTGTAAGTTACTTTGGATAAAAGCATCTACTACGCAAATAAATGCACATGAATTAAGGTTCCAAGTAAGCACGAGAGCATTCAGTTTCTGAGCTTTAATACATTTGTAAACCTTTTTAAAAACGTTTTCACTTTGTGATTAATGTATTATTGAGTGTAGACTGATGGGCAGAAATGGCCAATCTATCCATTTAAAATGAAACCTACAACACAATAGTGTGCAGAAATTAAAATGGTCTGAATCTACTATACTGTATATAAACACACATGTATACAGATGCATCTCAATCAATTAGAATATCATCGAAAAGTTAATTTATTTCAGTAATTCAATTCAAAAATTAAAACTCATATATTATATAGATTCATTACACAGAGAGCAATATATTTCAAGTGTTTATTTCTTTTCATTTTGCTGAATATGGCCTACATGTAATGGGAGACCACTGTTATCTTCTTCAATGGGGTTGTTCCACAACAGATCAACTTTTTAATTTTTATTTGAACAATTATTTTGTATTGAATTACACTATATTATCAACATTATTTTTTTAAAACCCCTTCTTATACAGTAAACACAGAAATGTTTTAAGCAATGTGAAATAAAGTGGCTTCAGAGATTAGAGGCCCTGAAGCTTAAACCTTTATTAGTTTCATAGTAGATCTGCCTCAGATATCAGATGATTATATACTCGTACTTACACAGCAAAATCACCAGCATTACCTTTAGCACTAGAAAAGTAAACTCATAAAAAGTATCTGGAAAGCACATATATATGTTGTGGTGGATAGACAGGGACCTTACCTGACCGGGATGTTTTTGAACTGGAAAGGCCAAGGGAGAGAGCAGGCATAGGGCATTATCTCTCCAGGATCACTACATGGCAGCTCCCCTAGGTTGTAGTGACACCACGGGTTTCCACAGGGCATACTGGGAGTTGGAGTTTGGTGGCTCAGCCCTGTTGGGTTCCGGGGGTGCCACCAGGGGTGCTGCAGGCACTGTGAAGCCCTATTTCACTGGGCTTCCGCCTCACTCAGAAGTGTTTCTGGACCACACTAACGGGCTACTGGAAGTATTCCCAGGTACAACATAAAAGAAGCCTGCTGCCTTCACTCCAGGAGCCAAAGTTGGAAGGTGGAGGACAAAGCTTGCTGGAGAAGGACTGGAGCCAGAAGAAGAGACAGAGACGGAGCGAAGAAGAGAAAGCATTCCTGAGTACCTTTGTGCTGTGAACTGTGTATTATGCTGGGCTGTAGGAAATACTGCTTGGAATGCATTTCACATGAATAGAAGACATATGCTGTGCAAAACTTCTGTTTGTGTTTGCTTGTATTGAATTTGGGAAGCTGGAGTGCCCCCTACAGACCACAATGTAGATCACGATTATACAGTATACGCCTGCACAGACTTAAAATGTTATCAATCACAGCTACTTAAAACACATGATGTTAACAATAAGCTATCGACTACTAACTTACTGAACTTGAATAGCAGCTCTCCTGCTGTGCCCCACTAAATGGATTAGTATGATTCACTGAAATAAGTCGTTCAGAAAGAATTAACCATTCGTGAATTGCCATTTATTTACTGGTGGGCTATGTCTTGTTGAAGGCAAACATGACAAATTTCCTGACAAACCGGCGGTTTAGGTTTTATTAGCAAAATGAAAAAAAAATCAGTATCAAATGTGCCAGAATCCAATGTCAGAACTGAAAATTTTGGTGATGCCCCAATGGATAGTGAAGACTGTGTACTCTTTAGTGATGGGTGAGCTATCGAATGCTATTACTGAGTGTGCTGGAAAATCTACAGCAGGGGTCTCCAACTCCAGTCCTGGAACCTCATGTATAAACGTTGCATACGCATAAAAATGTTGCGTACGAACGTTTCCAAGCTCAAATCGCGATGTATAAAACCTAAACTTGGCGTAACGCCACGCACATTTTCACGGTAGCTCCAACCCTGGCCTACGCAACTTCTCTGCTCAGTTTTGCAAACTGGCGACACCCAGCGTCAAGGCAGTGCTACTGTTCCTGTGTGGTTACCCTTTCTTTTTTAGATTCACATCCTTAACACGGCTTTATCATATACACTGAAACTAACTGCATATTGTTTACTAGTTTAAGGCATCTGATTGTAATTAACCTGTAACAATATAATGGTCCACGGAATAGCCAAAGTATTTCAAATACGATAGCTGTTTTAGCATTGTTACTCTCACTGCACCTTCTTCTTCTTCTTTCAGCTGCTCCCGTTAAGGGTTGCCACAGCGGATCATCTTTTTCCATATTGCTCTCACTGCACCACTCTGAGTATTTATATCACTGTATCTGAGTGGGGAATCACAGCTCTACAGCAGCTGATCAGAAAGAGAATTGTCGGTATACAACATCAAGCACACGCTGCCTCAGCCATGCTGTCTATTGAACTGCTCTCATACGGCAAATGCTTCAGAGCCTTTCCTTGCGGTTCAGAAACAGTTTCATCCCAAGGACTCTAAACACACTCAATCAGTCCATCAAGTGCTCCTTATAGAACTGTTTGCACTTATAAGTACAATTACCTCACTGTAAACTTGCACTACAGTTATATTACACAGCCTGAGCCACTTTATAAAGAGTGTATTTACATATGATGACAATATCATTTTTACAGTGAAATGCAGCAAAATATGTTTATTATATTATACAGATAAAACTTAAACTTTATTTAAATAATTGTTGGGGCAGGACAGCGGGCGCATGCACGTGCGTTACTTTTCTTGCTGACTGGGATTTATGTAGCGGAAGAACACGGAAGTTGGCATTCGCACAGATTTATGCATCTGGATGTTTTTGTGCGTACGAACATTTCCGCTTTTGTGCTTATGCTATGTTACAGTGCGAGCTCTATGCATGCCGTTATACATGATGCCCCTGGAGAGCTACTGTGGCTGCAGGTTTTCATTCTAACCCTTTTCTTAGTGACCAGATTTTGCTGCTAATTAAATCTTTGCCTTAATATTAACTGATGCAAAACTTAAGACTCAGGCCTTTTAATTATTTCTTTTTTCCTTAATTAGCAACCAAACAATATTAAGACACAAAAGGTACCAACACATAAACAGCAACCTGCATCCATCACACAATAACTGAAAATAAAGAAAAGTGAAGACCTCAGTAATGTGGATCTGCTCAGGTCCACAAAACGTTTTGACAGAGCTCTTAAAAAAAGAAAATCAACAGTTTTTAAAAATGTCTGCCATGGCAGAATGAGCACCATGGAATTATTAATGGGTTTAATTAGCAATAAGAATTGGCCTCAAATTAAGAAAGTGAATGAAGTGAAGTTGGTTGGAGTTTGAGGCCCCAACTTAGCTGGTCATCTGTTGGCTCACTTCACATCAAATTTATGTTTACGTGCTGTTTAAGGAAAAAAGAATGAATTCAGTGGTCATTAAAATAAAGCAGCAAAAACTGGTCATTAATTAAGAAAAGAGTTTAAATGAAAACTTGCCGCCACAGTAGCTCTCCAGGACTGGAGTTGGAGACCCCTGATCTACAGCCACTCAACTGACAAACTCTGATTAAGGCAGGTCACAGACTTGTCCGATACCCACATTGCACCAACTGAAACAAGATGCAAGTTTTCCATTTTAGTAACAATCTAGTTGACAGATTCAGTTTTGTATTTAGAGACTGGAAACAAACATATCAGGTATGCATATACAAATTATAATTATATTGTTCTATACTGGTCAAAATCATAATGGATATTATTTGGCCATTTGTGCTTTGCAATGAGCTAGTATGTCTTACGTTATCACCAAACGGTAGGCTGTCAGTTAATCTATTTTTGCAGGTGGATTTAAATTAGTGTTAACAAAAACCTTTCAAAATAAACATGCAAAAAGACACCTTTTAGGTTGGTATGACTTGACATTTTTTTAATGAATGTATATTTAACAGTAATAAAAATAAAATTAAGTAGCAAATGTTGGCCCACCCTTTCTTGCGCCGTTACTGCTAACGTGTGTCTGAAACTACTTGTGCGAAAATCAGTTGTTCTGTAAATTTGTCAGAAGGAATGAAAGGTGTCTGCGTAGCACGGCTAGTCTTTACTAACTCAATTTGTTATATCTCGTATTTTTTATTTCCTATTTTAATCTCTTTAAGAGTTCATCATTAAAGTGAGCGATATTTCGTAGCCCTCACGAAACAAGGCCATCCGACCCAAATAACTGTAGCTACATAAAACTAAACCACGTATCGTGATAGATTTGCACTTCCTCCCCCATGTACTGGGGTTTTTACAGTTTCCCAGGTCGCGTGACTACTCAAGGGGACGGCCCTGAAATTCTAACATTACGTAGTGTGCCTCTGTTTTCGAACAGGTCGGCTTCTTCCCGTCAAGGCAATAACAACGTTCTATCCACGTATTACAATTACCGAAGGCATTGTCTTGCTTGTCTTATACACCTGAAGAAATTATGTCTGGACGTGGAAAAGGAGGCAAGGGGCTCGGAAAAGGTGGCGCGAAGCGTCATAGGAAGGTACTGCGCGACAACATTCAAGGAATCACAAAACCTGCCATTCGTCGTCTAGCAAGACGTGGAGGAGTAAAGCGCATATCCGGGCTTATATACGAGGAGACTCGTGGGGTGCTGAAGGTGTTTCTGGAAAACGTGATCCGGGACGCCGTGACTTACACCGAACACGCAAAGAGGAAGACGGTCACTGCTATGGATGTTGTTTACGCGTTGAAGAGGCAGGGCCGCACTCTGTACGGCTTCGGCGGTTAGGACTGTCGGCTGAAGCTTCTACATTACTGGGCGGAGCTGCAATTTGTCGACCTTTTCCTTCTTTTGTTGCCTGCTTTTGAGACACGCTTTCGTTTAGATCCTGCAAAGCTCCACCCAGCGTCTCCGTAGCCACGATGCGCGCTTTGCACTGTTTTAACAGCCAATTGGAATACAGGCTTGAACAGAACTATTTTGCATATACGCTCTGATAAGAACCCTTGGTTCGTTGGTTATCTTTTCACTTCATGGCACGCTGTGAGAATGTTGGACTGGTACGTGGGAGAGTTTTTCCTGTCAGGACTGGTACGTGGGAGAGTTTTTCCTGTCAGAGGGTTATGAATGATTTGTTACCAGTTATTATTGTACCAACTATAAAAACGGATGTCTCGATATTGCTTAATGTTTCTTTTGTGGTTTAGTTTTTTTTCTGTTTAATAAAGAAACTTGTCTATAAATTCTCGTGTCAACCTTTTACGTTTGTGTCTGTGTGTGTAAGCGTCTATTCTGCGTTTTTAGGAGGACTTTTACCATTCGGATGTTATAGCATATGGGAATACAGTGAAGTGAATGTAAAAGCAGAATTCTACTGCTGAACAAAACCTTTTTCTTTTCCTTTACATGTGTGAAATTTGGATAGATTATTAAAATGGAGAAGTGGCCTAAAACACCTTAAACAGATGACCGAACATGATTAACGGTCTAAGCAAAGGTTCGTTTATAATCTACGTCTAGCTTTACGCTGTGAAGTGTCAAACTTGCATCTTAGAAGCCCACTGTCGCTTCAGGTTTGTATTCCGGCTACTTTCACCATTACTAACGCTAACTGAAAATGACTGCATTGTCTCGATTTTAAAAGTTTTTTTCTTTTTTAAACTAGCAACGCAGACATGTACAAAGCGAGTTTAGTTGACTAGACCGTCTGGCTCCCATTTGCACCCATGTCATTTATACAATACCTGTATCAAATCGGTGAAGTCATGACAAACATTTTGGAGGTTGGTCAGGTGTGGTTTAGGGGGTCCAACTGGTTAAAAATGTCATGTGGTAGAATGACGGCATCAACAAGGAACTGAATTAAATACACGATATTCTTTACTAGAAAAATGCGATGGTCGAGTTGTTTTGAACTTGCTGGTGATCTGCATGACCATTTATTCTCTGCCGTTTTTATTAGGGTTTAAAATTTAATGCTGACGCGTGTGTGTTTAGCAGCGATGAGAAATGAAAACCTGCAGCCACAGAGGTTGTCCGTGATGTGACTTTTGAAACTACTTGTTAAGCTGAATACTTGAACGCTTTACCAAAGCTAGACTGCACGCTGTATTTAGACTGTGACGTAACACCGACAGCATTGAAGATTACTATATAAAATCTACGGAGAACCCCGGATGATCTAGCCGCTCGTTTACTATTTCATTCACCCATACTTTTACCAAAAATGTTTGTTTTATGTTTAATTTGAAAACCTCCACTCAGTTTCTAAACCTGCTTATCTAGAGTTGTAACAAATGGCGTACCCCAGCAAGAACTGGGCGCAGGGCAGGGACAATCCCTTGACAAACGCACCAGCCCAGTCGCACACATCCATCAGGGAACACTTTGAGACACAACAGCGTGATCTGGCAGTAGGCGGAGCGTCACAGCGCGTGTTTTCGCCGAGGGCCGCGGTCCGCTCACAAGCCCAATTAGGAACGAAGGTCCTTGCAGCACAGTGGGAAAACAAAATATGGAATGACCTTTATTTCGTACGTACGGGATGTTTTCACGTATATACGGAATACTTTAACATACGAGCGAAATGCTTTAACGAGTCAATGTTAGAATAAAAGATTTGAAATGTAAGCTTTGGGACTACCCAATTACGACTATACCAAGACATTGGCGCTTCAATTTGACATCACTTCCAGCTCGTATAATTAAGTGATATAAAAAGCAGACGTGTATGGGGGTTTACTTTGTAAAAGAGTGGGATGGTTTGGTTACATACTTTATGTTTACAGCTGTCAGTCTGCACACATATATGGAGCCCTCGAGGGGATATGGTGTAATTTTTCTTTGTGGGAAACAATTTGGTGCGTACAACTTACTTCTATCTCGTGCTCACTATGGTGCCCACCACATACCTGCGCAACATTTACTTCTGGGTCGCACAACTAATATTGCGTGTGCGCAACGTGCATTTAGATGAGCATCGAATAGTATCGCGTGCGACTGTACATCATTTTCTGAAAACGTGCATTTCGCTAAGAGTTTGATGTTTTACTTGCATTTCAACGAAATTGATACTGGCAAGTTTATGGAAGCAGGCTATACATTCGAGCCCAGGTCGTTGGATCCGCGAAGCACCAGCGCTATGTGTAGTAAAAAGAAATGACATTAGTTAGCCAACTGCACGCATCTACTTGCTAGCTCACAGCCTGCTGCTTATTCGCACAAGTTACAAAAGGAATTCATATTTCACATATTGATTGCATGTGACGTTTACCCAGTCCGATGCGGGTACACAAATTTAATTCTGTGGTAAACTTGATACACCCCCTAAAATATTATAGATTCCTTAGAAAAATGATGGGTTACACAGTTAAAACAGGAATTTGTATTTGTCCAGTACAAAGGTGTGTTGTTATTAATTGGCGACACGTTTAAATTAGGTAATTGTATAACAAGTCCGTGTTGTTATTGCAATAATTATTTTATATCATTGGAGAGAGAGCTTCGAAAGGAAAGGCGATTAAAGCTTAACACGTGCTCTGTTTATACTGATTACAAACTGTCTTAATATCTTTATATAATTACGAGGTTAAATATCAATATACTGCAAGATAAAGCAAGAATGTCCAGATTGGCTTTGTTAATAGATTTATTTTGGTAAACTTAATTATAGATCGGTTTTGTAATTCAAAAAATTAACTAACACTCCGCACATTTTATTGTGGGAGGAAATTATGGAAATTACATTTTGTTAATAACCAGGTAATATGCACTGTCTGTTCAAATTAATTTTACTCTGTTAACAGTCTCCATACAAATGTTTAAATGCGGGTACCATTGAACTATAACATTTTATAAATACGGGCCAAGAAAAGACTTATTATATACATGGACTATAGTCTGATACCCCACAAGAATAGCACGTAACTTTATATTTACACATTACGATATTTTTTGGGAGTATGATATAGTCAAGATTATAACTGATAGTAAATACCTGGCTACATCTTGAGCAAGTGACAAATCCAAGTTATTATTTAATCTTAAATCTCAGAATAAAGGCATGATGGATACCAAAACAAGATTGCTTTCAGAGAGTCAAAAGACTCAAAAAGAAATCAAAATGGCAGTACCAGTTCCTCTCACAAAAATTGATGAAAAACATTAAATGGGTGTTTGAGTTGCAATAAATGCATTATGCATGCATGTGGTAAAATGCTCAGCTGCTAAACTCCATTACTTCTCAAGACCTGCAAATATGGTGACCCTTTATTTGAACCGAGTGCTACTTGTGGAACATATTAAGCATATTTAAAAATACGCAGAAAAATTAAAACTCCACTGGTTCCAAATCCCATGTTTTTTGTTAAAATTTAATGTTTCAATTATATAAAAGTATGGCGGGGAATTCAAATTGAATTGTGTTTTAATGTTAGCTTCAAGTGTAATGCACCACTGCGTTAATGCTTCCTGAAAGATGCAGTTTGTTGAGAAAAAAAAAAAAAAACCCTCAATTTGACGGCTGGCACACACCCGTTTAACTCACTCTGTCAGTGTTTTTTTAACCAAGTCCTGTGCTGAAAACACTATGAACAAAGGACTTCCACCTTATCTCTTAAACATAGAATTACTAAACGCCACATGACCAGCAGCATCGTACATAGACATATATAAATACAGTGCATCCGGAAAGTATTCACAGCGCATCTTTTTCCACATTTTGTTATGTTACAGCCTTATTCCAAAATGGATTAAATTAATTTTTTTTCCTCAGAATTCTACACACAACACCCCCATAATGACAACGTAAAAAAAGTTTACTTGATGTTTTTGTAAATTTATTAAAAATAAAAAAATTGAGAAATCACATGTACATAGTGCTGGGCGATATGGAAAAATCATATATCACGATATGGATTATTTTATATCACAATAACGATATATATCACAATATACCACCCACAATAAAGTACGTTTTCAGTTATTCTCTGAAAAGTTTGACAAAAATATCATTGCATACTTTTTTTTGCAACTTTATTTTGAAGTGACATTTAACTGAACTGTCACAAATGAGAAAAATACATTTTAGTTTAGCAATATAAATGTATCAACTGACAACAGATGTGGTGGAGGTAGAGCTACAGTAGCCTTCACATTTTTTTATCCACATCATAGTTATTTAAATAGTATTATCAAAATAAACTTTATTAAAAAAATAAATAAATTAAAGTGCACAACCCCTTTCAAGTTTCTGAGCAGAAAAGCACTCAATTATAAAAAATAAACACAAAACATTTTTCAACCTTGTAGTGCAAAGTTTGCAAACCCAAATAAAGTATCAAAAGTAAATATCAGAGTTGAACATAACACTGTTTAAGGCATTAGCCATGAATAAAAGTGCAAACATAAAAGGCTACTTTGTAAAAGTAGAAAAAATGACTGTCAAATTTATAGATAGATAAATACTTTATTAGGGGGTCTTTCTTGGAATTACTACAGTAAAAATGACAGTACAGTAAACTAAAAGTACCTCATACAAATTACTGCACGAGTAACGCACCTTGGGCTATCATGGCTCCCGTGTGGTCATCTGGAAAGTACGCAGTCTGTAAACAGCGAGCACAGAGGATCCAGCCTTTGCTGATGTAATGGATGGTTACGCTCATGTAGGGCTGCGTAGCTCTGCTCGTCCACAGGTCAGTTGTCAAAGCATAATGGACCACACTGCGAACATCCTTCTCTACTTGGGCCGGGCATGCGTTATATAAGCGAGGCAACTCGACTTTACTGAAGTGCTTACGACTGGGCATAACGTACCTCGGGTCAAGGACTTTGACGAGGTCTCGGAAGCTACCCTTCTCAACTGCATACACGGGGGTCATGCCTTTACAAATGTAATGCAAGATGGCACATGTGATTTCTTTATGGCGCTGGGACGTTTTTTCAAACGGTGTGCTTTTTATGAAAGACTCTTTAATTTTAGGCTGGCTATATTTTTTATCGCCACTTGCCCGGGCTGTTTCACAACTTTCTTTACGTCGCATTTCTTCGATTCTCACCGTATTCTTTTCGTGGACCTCTTCAAGTGGTAAAAGAGGTTTGTTGTGTTAGCGTCGGGCGCGGAAACAATCTTTTGGCAGAGTTTGCACATGACTGTCTTCTGCTCCGTGTCAGAGCTCTTGAAGCCAAAATGCAACCAAATCACTGACGTACCCCCACGTTTCGGTATTTGTACTTCTTGGGCTGCTGCCTGCATAGCAGTTTCAGTTTGTTGCGACTCCGGGCATTCATCTTTAACCTCTTGCGTCTCCATCTTTAAGCACTCACGAGTTAACTAGCGTAAAGCATGTCGCAACAACGTAAAGCGTCTTGTCGCAAAACCACAAGACGGAGTTTCTTTGCGAAAAAGTTCATTTTTATTCTTGATTATCACTTATATAAAGGGTAGAGTATGCATTGCATAGCGACAAGACATTATCATACATTTGTCATAGCCTATTTAATGCAATATTGTATTTAGTAATTGATAAAATTAGGTTAGAAACGATAGAAACGATAGAAAAGAAATAGGACGATAGACACTTTTCTATCGTCCCCACAATACATATCGTCATATCGCCCAGTACTACATGTACATAAGTATTCACAGCCTTTGCCATGAAGCTCAGAATTGAGCTCAGGTGGATCCTGTTTCCCCTGATCATCCTTGAGATGTTTCTGCAGCTTCATTGGAGTCCACATGTGGTAAATTCAGTTGATTGGACATGATTTGGAAAGGCACACACCTGTCTATATAAGGTCCCACAGTTGACAGTTCATGTCAGAGCACAAACCAAGCATGAAGTCAAAGGAATTGTCTCGAGGCACAAATCTTAGGAAGGTTACAGAAAAATTTCTGCTGCTTTGAAGGTCCCAATGAGCACAGTGGCCTCCATCATCTGTAAGTGGAAGAAGTTTGAAAACTCTTCCTAGAGCTGGCCGGCCATCTAAACTGAGCGATCGGGGGAGAAGGGCCTTAGTCAGGGAGGTGACCAAGAACCCGATGGTCACTCTGTCAGCGCTCCAGAGGTCCTCTGTGGAGAGAGGAGAACCTTCCAGAAAGACAACCATCTCTGCAGAAATCCACCAATCAGGCCTGTATGGTACAGTTGCCAGACGGAAGCCACTCCTTAGTAAAAGGATGCAAAGAGTTCATACAAAAAGAAAGCTCACGGCTACAGCAACGCCCGATTATTTAACCGCGATGAGAGCGGCTTCGAGAGATGTCTACTCATGTATTTCCCACGAAACTGAAGGGTCCCATGGGGACAATATGCGTCTGAGTCGCAATCGGCAATCAGTTTGTGCTTACTGCAACTCGTTAATCTTTCAGTACGCAGCCACAACTGCAATATTTTTGATATACACAGGTCCCGATGTCTTCTCCCTTCTACTTAATTTCTAATTGCATGCTTTGCAGTAGTTTTTTTTTTTTTTCAATAAATTTCATTTCCTCTTCTACTCTTTTAACAGGAACCAATGTGTCAACACCACTTTTCTCGTGGTTTTAATTCCACCATCCTGCCGGTCAGAGATGTTTTTAATGGAGTTCCTGGCGGCTTGCCACGCCCACAGCGACCTTTGGCTACTCATTTGCATTCGCCTTTGTCCCTGGCTGTTTCCTGCCAGGTCCGCGAAACTGTGGCGATATTTTGGAGGCTGGAAGATGCAGGAGTAACTGCTGACTCCGGGTAGTTATAATATTTAATACATAAACAAATACAAGATATATTTTTTGTTTCTACTTGACTAATACATAATTTAAGCTTTATAAGCGTTTAAATGAATGCACACAGAAAAACACTGCTCAAATTGCTAGTTCCTGTACCAGTAATCCTTGACCTCACTTATTGTTCTCGACAGCTTGAGCCCCACTATCATACGCCCAGCAGTTTTAATTATCAGCTGCCGTCACACGACGTTGCAATTCTAACTTCTGGGTTCGGTGGTTAATTCATATATGAAAGACAGAGGTTTCGGGCCAAGATATTTCACACTTGGTGATCTTGGCGCTATAGAGTGCATGTTGATTACCATATGAAAGTAAGAATTTCTTTTTTTAAGTTTGACTTGTTTGTATGGAATTTTACTTGCTTTTAATTAATTCAATAAAATAAAAAAGTGAGAATTTCACTGTGATCCATACGCACGACAACAATAACATAGGAACTGAATCTGGGGCCGCGTTATGTCACTAATTAAAGGAATCTATACTAATAAAAGGCAAAGCCCTCACTCACTCACTCACTCACTCATCACTAATTCTCCGTGTAGGTCAAGGCTGAAATTTGGCAGGCTCATTCCTTACAGCTTACTTATAAAAGTTGGGCAGGTTTCATTTCGAAATTCTACACGTAACGGTCATAACTGGAACCTATTTTTCTCCATATAATGTAATGGACATTAGCCCGATGGCCTTGGGGGGGCGGAGCTGCGTGTGACATCATCATGCCTCCCACGTAATCACATAAACTGACTGTGACCGCAGTATGTAGAAAAGAAGGAAGAGCCCCCAAAGAGCGCTGAAGAAAAACGCCGAATACTTTATTCGTGAGATACAAGTTTAATGAGAAGACAACGAGGTATAAATAAGACTTTGGATCACTTTGTAACGGAGTTAAAATTGCTGTAGCGAGAAACTTTTAAGTGCCTGGTCTTAGCTAACATTAAATAACGCCGTGGACATTGCAAGATCGCACGAGATAGCACAGGCACAGCTCAGAATGTACTCCGAGTGGCTCACGTGAACTGACTATTAACACAGTACGCAGAGAAAGCAAGACCTCTTAAGAGCGCGGAGAGTTTTGCTCACGTGAACGTGTCTGCAAAAAGTGGCGTTTCCTGCACTGCAAAAATACTACAAAAGTCGGGCAGTCCGCGCGCACGTGCGTAGCTGTGCCGGCCTTTGAGACGCTGACTGCGCTTCTGCCTTAAGTGAAAGTAAATGTGTCTGCAAAAAGTGGCGTTTCCTGCACTGCAAAAATACTACAAAAGTCGGGCAGCCGGCTTTTTCCCCCCTTCCCATGAGCTATAGCCCAGACAACTGTAAACACGGGATCCCATTTCTAGACCGCGGCAAACTAATATTAAGGTGCTTCACACTTTCTTTTACACGTATACGATTATGAGGTCGTCAGGTCGGATTATGAAGACACGCACAAGAGTGGAGGACTGACAGTGCCATCCCGGACAGTTAATGGTAGGGCCGTCTCTCCAGTCTACACGAGACACACCGCGACGCTCATATCGTCAGCGAAGACCTCTCTCTACACTATATAAAAAAAACCGCAACTTTCCTTTCTTCACACCTTTTTTCCTTTTATCCTAAACCAAAGCCTTTCTCTCTTAACACTGCAGAGGACACAAAACTAATTTTCTTTAATTGCTGGTAATACTGGTAAGGCACATTACCAGAGGCAGAAATTTGGACGTTCACATAGAAAATGTAATTTCTATACCACAGCCGTCGTGTAGCACCTTTCAAAAGGGATGTACTACTGAGAGATCATCAATATACATTTTAGCTGCTGTTAGTACTACTTACCTGTTGTGTTACAATGTCTTTAAAATGTAGTTTACCCGAAACCACTCCTGTAATGCTCAATGTAGCTTTACTTCTTAAAGCGTTAATGTTTTACTGTTTAATAACTTAGACTAAATTTTATTATTTTTCCCTTGCACTCAGTGACCAAAGCTATACACACACATATAGACACATACATACATATATATATACACACATACACACACCTATCTGCATTATATATACACACACACACATATATATAATTTGTGTGCGTGTATGTATGTGTGTATATATGATGATATATATATATATATATATATATATATATATATATATATATATACATACCTATGTGTATATGTAGATATGTATATAGATATGTATATATGTATTGTAAAAGAACGAGTCTCAACACTTTCAAAAGGTTGGGGCAGCCACCCATATATTATTCCTAGCTGCAAAGGATTATGTCGGTGACAGAGAATATTGTTTTTTCGAGTTCCACACTGAACTGTTTTAGGTAGCCAAGACGGAGGCTTTTATATCTTGTAACCCGGAAGTGACGTCAGCATGGGTGCTGGGACAGGAAGTGACGTCAGTCTGGGTGCCGGAACAGGAAGTGACGTGAGATCAGGTAGATCTTCCCGTATTTGATCTGCAGAAATAACAGAGAAAGGTTTAGAGCACCCCGCCACCCCCTGGCCTGGCGGGTAATTATCTTCACTTGGTCCCTTCAGCTCGCCCCTAGTCACACGTGTGTGACAGTATATATATATATACAGTAATCCCTCGCTATATCTCGCTTTGACTTTCGCGGTTTCGCTCTATCGCTGATTTTATATGAAAGCATAACTAAATATATAACGCTGGATTTTTCGCTGCTTCTGGTTCTGCGGACAATGTGTCTTTTACTTCCTGTACATGCTTCCTCAGTTGGTTTGCCCAGTTGATTTCATACAAGGGACGCTATTGGCGGATGACTGAGAAGCTAACCAATCAGAGCACGCAGTTAAGTTCCTGCGTGCTGAATGCAGTGTTAACCAGGAAGTCTCGTCTCGCTCATTCAGTATCAACGTGTTTCGCTGTGTAAAGAGTTGTGCTCTTTTGTGTTTATCTTTGTGCATAGTCAAGCCCTTCATTATGGCTCCAAAACGATCTGCTACTGCTTCAGGGGCCGTGCCCAAGCGCAAACGGAAGATGTTAACGATTGCCGAAAAGGTAAACGTTTTGGATTTGTTGAAGGCTACGATTCTTTTATTTAAAAAGTAGGAAAGGAATATAAGATCTACGGCCGCAGTGTCCTTTTAACCAGGGTGCAAAACAAGTTGTAAGTGGATGTAATAAGGCAGTAGTCTGGATGGAATCTGCTTTAGGGATTTGAATTGAAGAAGAATAACGGCAGTGCTACACAATCGCCTGAAGTGGCTCCTTTAAGGGCTGTAACGCTCTCCTTTGTTGTGCAGTAAAATAAAACTCACTGTTATCGGACAAGTCATCGTGTCATTGTTGGTGAGTAACCATAATTAATTTTCTACTTACAGTACACTGTACTTAGTACATGTACGTACGTTTAGTGTCACTGTACACACATTTACTGTATACTATTTTTGTTGCATTGTATGCGTATTTATTGCTGGTGGCATGTCTATCGTAATGGCTGTAACGTGATATCGGAGACACTCAATATCTTTAAAATAATATTTAGGTTTTACTGTATATAAACAGTGTGTTTATATACATAATTTCAATGAATCTTACCTAATATCTAAGAGAATACAAATGGATTATGCTGTATAACTCTGGGAATATTTATAAACAGTGTGGGAGAGTTTATAAGGGCTTAAAATATATAAAAATAACCATAGAAACATGTGGTTTCTACTTTGCGGATTTTCACCTATCGTGGCGGGTTCTGGAACGCAACCCCCGCGATCGAGGAGGGATTACCGTATATATATCGTCGTGGTACATTTTCTGATGCAGCTAGACGAAAACAACTTTGTGACGCTGCCGCCAAATACACAAAACAATTACTTTGACAATCATGTTACATTATTTTTAAAATGTTTCCTTTTCTTTTTCATAACTTCTTTAACACACGACTTTTTGCTATATATTATATGTATTTTGCTATGTATATGTATCACAGCGACACTTATAACAGTGACAAAACAATTACATTGTCAATCATGTTACGTTATTTTTAAGATGTTTCCTTTTCTTTTTCATAACTTCTTTAACACATTACTTCTCCGCTGCGAAGCGCGGGTATTTTGCTAGTCGCTATTAAAATTCAAAAATATTAATACATAAGTTATACAATAAGCAGTTGTGAGGTATATCTTAATTACGAAAATGTTTATAGACTATGTTAATCCTAAATGATGCGAACGAAGACGTTAATGTTACAGGACGCATACATGTAAATGAGAAGGATGTGCTGTCATTGTATGATACAAATCATCAATATATGGTGTAAGGGTTGTTAAAAATAGTCTTAAAGCGGGTGTCATATTTTGTTTTATTTTCATTGCAGTGACAGTCAAAAATCTGCTTTCACATAAGCATGTGGATGCAAACTGGAATATGATCTTAAAATGTTTATTGACTTAAAGGTATACATCTGCTTTTTTTTTTTGCATAGTTTATCAAGATGTAAACTAGTCTTCAGGTTTTTACATAATACCTTCTTTATTGGTAGACAGACCATTCTTTGTTCATTGAGATTAAATGAACCCAGAACTCACAAAATCCTTCTTCAGACCTGATTTCAAATTTAACTAATGACATTTTGTAAATATTTGATCACAGTTTTAGTTGGTTAACATTGTGATCTTCATTTCTCTTTTCCAACTCAGTCATTTGGTCAGTTAAGTTTTGAAGTTATCAAAGGAGTTGATTTTAATTTGTCATATCCAAAGTTTAATTTTCTAATTTGGATCCATTTTGTTAGAATGGTGAAATATTGTTTTATGTGTTTCCTGAAGTGATAAGTTAAATTTCTTCAAACGCTGAAGTATGTCTGCCTGCAAGGTAACCTAACTTTATGCTCCAATTTGAATCTTTAAAGACAGTTTTTGTTTGATAGGAATATAATAATTTATGCTCTCGGATCATCACAAAGTCTTTAAAAAAAAATCTGACCTTGTGAAAACGTATGAACATCCGCTTGTAGTAAAAAATAACTCCACTTGAGTTGTTTACTTGTATTGATAGCAAAATGAAAAAACAAGTACTATATGTTTATTTAATGCATAGTGGTGAATACAGCACTGCATGCATCAAACAACACAGACGTTTAGTAACGAACATGGCAGGCAGCAGAACCTTCTGGTTTGGTCACCGTTACATCAAATTCAGGCTCTTCGTTGATCACTGGTAATTTTTTGAGTAGGTTCAACTGATCCAAGGCATTATGGCTGATGGCTCACAGGAACTCCTGTAAGATTTCAGTTTAAGCAGTTTATACCATAATGCAAGATCAACGGACTGGGAAGTGGCTGACAAGAAAAAGGGAAACAAAAGGAAAGTCAGACAGGCCCAGTTAAGTTCTGCAACAGTTATGGGATGGCTGTCCAAAAACAATATAAAAGTACTGTAACCACTTAAAAAAGTAGTGCAAATCAGCATAATTTGGAGTATACAGGACTAGACCCTCGGTGGAAACGCAGCTTTAAGTTCAAGATGCAGCAATCACATTACAAGCATTATTGGCTTACACCGTCCAACAAGCCTAAAAAGACGAAATTTGTGGTGTACTGCCTTTAAGCCCAGGTAAATACAGGGGATACAAAGTATTATTTGCTATTTATAAACCTCTCCTTTTTCTTTTCCAATTAAGCTCCAGCTCCCTCTGTGAGCCTTTAATATAGAGATTTTTTTAACTTTGTGACGGTGACTTAAGTTATTGATGTATTAATGTTGTTTGCAGATTGTACTTATCTTACCGGTTTCGCCCCTGATCATCATGTTAACAAAGTGCTTTTATAATTCCAATTTTTTTGGACCACTGTCCAACAGAGTGAAAAAGATTCATCTGGGACTTTTGCATCCTGGTGGCAACTCACACCAAAGTCAGGGCTTATGGGAGCAAAAACAGAATGTCATCTCTAAAGAAAAGCAAGGCAGTTAAATGGAGTCACTCAATGAATTTTCAGTCACTTGTATTTCTCCTGCGCCTTCCTACCATTATGTAAGAATTAAGTTTTAAAAACAAGCATCTCTAGTCCCTCTTAGGATCTTGGCCTTGGCATAGATGCCAGACAAATAACTATTCATAATTCAGCTCCAGCACATCAGTAATTCAGATGACAGGTAACAAAAGCATGAATTACGATCTCTACATCATGGACAGTAAGTGAAGAGCAGCCAGAAACAGACATTATGTACAGTAGATGATTGAACACAGCTTTAGTTAAAGGATGAATGAGTGTCTGGAAAAAGAGTGGAATCAAAAATGACGCCAAGATTATAAACTGTACTCAAGCTAAAGTTAGAAAATGCGAGGACAAGACAAAACATTTTATTCTGCTGGAATCTATGCACTTCCAGGGAGGTGGTGCAAGTGCATTTAGAAGGGTGGAGAATACATTGAGAAATGACATTATCAGTCTTGTTAAGGTTCGTTCCATTTTCTGATAAATCCCATTTTTTAATTTTAGCTTGACTCCCCCTCATACCACCTAAATTGAGAGAAAACTCACTGACTTTTTGAAA
Organism: Polypterus senegalus; assembly: GCF_016835505.1. Classification (NCBI taxonomy): domain Eukaryota; kingdom Metazoa; phylum Chordata; class Cladistia; order Polypteriformes; family Polypteridae; genus Polypterus; species Polypterus senegalus. The sequence continues at coordinate 184,910,533 of NC_053155.1, read as the reverse complement.
GGGCATCCTTGGACCCTATCAACATGACCTCTGTCTTATTCTTATCTCTCGATTATAATAAAAAAATCTTAGGTTGAGACGTGATCTTCTTGGAAAGACATTTTGCCGTCCCATGAGACTAGACTTTACAACCTTTGGAAGCAAGACCTGTGAGATGGTCACTTTTGCACGTCACGCCCTACTTACAAACAATTTAAAACAAGATCACGGACGTCTAACTTCTCAGCTGTTGGAATGCTTTTGGCAGACACACTTCATGTGCTTCCAGCTCTTAAAAATCTTATATGTTCTAGATGGCATGTCAATGACTAAACGAAGAAGAAAGAGCAGCTACTGTATGTGCAAATTCTGAAAATAAGGAAAGTAATAATAGGCCCGGACCAAGTGGAATTGAAAACCTCGTAGGTCCAATTGGGGTCAGAAATAAAAGACTTCATAAAGACGTTCAAAAATGATACACATGCAGAGCAAGTTACAGATTATGAAAGTAGTAAAATTCGAAAGTATTAATAAAAGGAAAGTAAAGATCACATTGGCACAAAAAAATGGAAATTATTACTTGATGAAATAACGGAACAGCAAAAAGAGATTGAATATATGGACATAAGTGATATGTCAGAAGTATGTAGATATTGTAAGGCTTTAAAGTTTAAGTCGGCGACTTGTAGATTGTCTAATTCATGCTGCCATCGGGGAAAAGTAGTGTTTTCTCCCAATGAAGTGGCGTCTCTGCGAGAATTAAAAGATTTGTTGTTTGGTGAAAGTCAAATCCACAAACACTACAGGGAAAAAATCAGAGTCTACAATAATCTTTTCGTGATTGCATCATTCAATGCTTAAAATATAGATTTACACAATAATGGACCATATGCTATGAGAATCTGAGGTCCTGCAACAATTAAAGCTACGACAAGTTTAATTAATTTTGAAGAAACCACAGTTCGGTAAGGTGTATATTTATGATCGTGGAGAAGCGATGCAACATAGAATCGAAAGAGTATGTAACAATTCCCATGAAAATAACAATCTCTTTAAATTGTAAATCTGGATAACAAAACACCGGGGTGGGCGAGCGAAGCGATCAGGAGGTCGGGCCCCAGAGTTTAACAAGAAAATTAGGTGCCTTTCATAGCTTAATATACTTCAGTGTGTTTATCAAGAAGGTGGAAGGGGACCAGTGGTTTGGGCGCTGAGAGGGTTGTTTGGCAAGTTTGCTAAATTTCTATAAGATGGCACTACAGTTCATTTGGTGATGTCACAGCTAGCAAGTGTCAAACTAGGTCAAGCCAATTTTCAGCCAGAAGCGACACGTTGTTTACCTTCTACAGACGTTTGAAGCGATTCTTTCCAAAAAAATGGTGTTTAACTTGCTTTCTTTTTTTTTACCGTATTTTACCACATAACCCTTGTAGTCAGGTGTCATCTGCCTAAAAATGTAACCGCAAATCATGCTAATGGATAATACAGCTCAGGGAAGCAAGTGTATGCTAAACAAAAGAGGATATAACACAGCCTTGTGAAACTCCTTGAGAAACTGGAGCAGTATGATACTTACGTTGCCCCAATATAAATGAAATATATCTTGTCAGTACAGTAGAGCCTGAACCAGGCTAAAGCAGTATCACAAATTCCAAGAGGATACTGCAGAGGGGAGGGTTGTGATTAACCGTATTCAAAGCAGCATTAGGATCAATGAGGAGGAGGAGAATATTGACCAGAGTCAGCAGAGGTCATTTAAAACTCAAAGAAGAACTGTTTCTGTACCGTAATGGGTGTGGAAATCTGTTTGGAAGGGCTCACGTAGATTACTATTATTAGACATATGTGCCTGTATTTGAGAGCCCACTACCTTCTAAAGAGTCTTTGATAGAAAAGGAAGGTTAGAGATAGGTGTGTAGTTACAGGGACAGGTTTTTGAGAACAGGAGTGACAAATGGAAGGGTGAGAGGTAAAATGATTGTTTACAATGTAAGAGATTTAGGTTCAAGGTGAAGAAGATAGGGATGAGCAGTGATGTTGCGACTGGGTCAGTGGACAAGTTGAAGTATTGAACTTCATGATCACATCTTGACTGTGCACAGGGATCAGTGGGAGTCAAGCAATGAAAGGAATGGACAGTGTTAATGTTATTACTACCTGACATAATGACAGATGGATAGCATTGTTAATTTGTTTTTTTCCATTCTTTAAACCTCTCAATGACTGAATAAACAAGAAAAAAATGTTCACATACCCAGTTTTAAGCATCCGTGATCAGACAGAAGTAAGGAGTATACAAGATACGCAGCTTAGGTTGCCATCCTTCTTTGTGAATTTGAGCCTCACTTTCAGGACTTTATATGCTGCTAGGCAGACTTTGCAATTTCTTTTCTCCTTTTGCTGTTAATGTGGGCAGTGCCCCATAAGTCTTGTAGTAGGAAGTAAACTCTAGTATGACAGGGAGCTTAAAAGAAAATTTTATCAAAGTTTAGTTTTGTGATTGTACAACAGAATTGGTTTCCAAGGTTTTGCAAGCCTGCTGCGTGCCTGGCATTGTCATTTGGTGGCACTAATGGCAAGGTTGGCCAACTCTGACTGCACAGAGCCACAGCGGCTGCAGGTTTTTGTTCCAACCCAGTTGCTTTATTAGAAGCCAATCCGCACCAATAACAGATCTTATTTAATTTCATGGCTTGTTAGTGTTTTAACTCTACCATGTCAGTTCATTCTTAAACCATAGTTTTTTATTCCTTTCTAATAATCCAAGTGATTTGATTTTCAGTTCTTCATTTTCCTTCTAAGTAATTAATTAAACTAAATAGTGAATGATGAATACATACGGGTGGAAATGGAGACAAGGGACATGTAGCACTGCCGGTTCATTTGTCATTTGCATTTTATTGCTAATAATCAGCAGTTGAGACTAAAATAAGCAATTAAGGGTTCAAAACACTAACGAGTGAGACAACTAAAATGATGCACAAAAATGTCACTTGAGCATTACGTGCTCCATCAGCAATGAATGATTTCTCATGAAGCAATTGGGTTGGAACAAAAACCGGAAGCTACCACATCCCTCCAGGACTGACGCTGCTCAGCCCTGATTTAAAGGGTCTGAGTCTTAAATAGCAAATAAATTAAACAAAGTTAATTAGTAGAAAAAACTAACCACTAATTAAGAAAGTGGTTAGAATGAAAACCTGTAGCCACTGTGGCTCTCCAAGTTCGAAGCTGGCCACCCCTAACATACAATTTTGAGCAGGTCTCCTCATAAAAGAAAATAGCTTGAAGCTTGCAGAGACTCTACTAGCAGATACAAATCTGTGCAATGACCAGCATCTTAGTTGACATTAAGAGTTAAGACTGAGATTGTACAGAACTCACACGCTATTGGAAATAGAAGATTATCAGTCAAAAATTTGAAGGGAATGCCCTGTAAAGTGGGACAATTTGGAGATAACAGGGTCACTAGAATTCTTTTGAGTGGTAATCCAAAACTGACCTTTTAACTCAATCGATAATATAACAGAAGAATAACCTGGTCAGTATTTGTGGCTGAATTATTTATGAAGATTTGCAATACACATTAAATACATTTCATTTTGTTATATTTTCACAAAAAGGTAGAGCTCATCTTTAGTTAATTGCTTTTTGCATGGACAATGTAGCTTTTCAACAGCAACCTCACAGTTCTCCAAAAAGTCTGACCAGAAACTTGCTGCACTAGAGCAAGTCATGGAGGATTTTTGGGTGTCTCTAAAGAGACTCTGGTAAGTCATTTAACATCTCAGGATGTTAAGGGAAATGTTGACCGTGAAAGGGGACATTACTGGAATGTGGTAGGATCATTCTGAATACCTCTTGAACCTTGCAGGTATGCTGTATTTTAAAGATAAAGTGGCAGAAATGTTTGGTGGGGTTGGATCTATATTTGCAGCCAGCAGCACTGTGGCCTTGGCCAAGCTTTATAATGGTCAAACTACAGCGGTGGACAAGATCAGGCTAGAAAGCAAAGGGATAAGAGGATGTTTTTTTATTTACCAAGGAATTGGTGTGTCAGATGTGAGAAGAGTTGAACCAGCAATGCAGCAAAAGGAATACAGACCTTTTTTGGCCACTTAACAGATTTACAGATTTTTTTACCTTTCGTAGAGGACTGAAGAGTGGTTGGAGATTGGCCACCCTGTCTAAATTTTATCAGTTGGAGGTAATCTGGGAGTTTCTTGTGGGAAGTGTTGCAAGAGTGTGGGTTTTATTGCCCAAACTTAAATTGTGCCCATGTTCTTGTAAATTCAAGTCAGTTTGCTACTTGCACATTACCTAGATTGGGAATGTACTGCCACTCTTATTGGATGAAGGTCAGCCATGATCTTGGTGCACAAAACATTGGTTTGTCAAAGAATATAGTGGGTTGGGCTAAGTATTTGCCTTTCTTAATAAGATATCACAAAGTTCTCACCGAAAAATGAGTAGCTCAATCTCTGCTGATCATACTTGACTTTGGTTTAGATGCATTCACTACCATATTTCTGTTTAGATCTTTAAAGACGTCTCTCTGAAGAATCAATGTACACCATTGTGATTCATCACTCCACACAAATCTACCTCAAACTTTTCTTGATCTGGAAAAAAAATTCTATTTTGTCTTTGGTGTTTTTCTGTGACAGTAGTAGCTTTTCAACACATCTTATAGACACAAATCCAGCAAGAGAAACCTTCTTGTAATTTTCCTTCTAGATAAAGTCTTGTCATTTGAGGTCTTGAATTCTTCTGACACTTTTCACAGGGTTTTATTTTCATTCTTTGAGAACCATACATTTCAGATGGTGCTTATCCCGCCATGAGGCAGCTTTCCAGATCCTTTAACAACATCACCCGTTCTTTTAAAATATTGGTCCATTCTCTTAATAGCTGATAGAGACATAGTGGACTCTTTTTGGCCTTTAGGGTTTTGTGTATTTATTAATAGCTTAAAACTGCCCCAAAAAAGTCCAGCTACACAATTCCTGAGAGCAAACCCTGCATGATATTTAACTTTTTATTGCAGTAAGTTTTTTCAGCCCTCCCTTTTAGGACTCTCAGCACCACATGTTTTATATTAACAAAATTATTTTTGGCAATGTTTGTATATCCATGTGTGTTAGTCTGAATTTTATGTTAAAATGTTTTAGTCATTATCATGATTGTACTATTTTGTGTATAAAGAGATTATACAAGTGGATTTCCCCATTTCTAACTTTAACAAAACAATTCACTATAACTAAAGGTTAACTAGCAAATTATGTCACAGAATTATAGTAGGTACTTTAATGTCCAATATATCATAACATTACAAAATCTGCATTGGTTAAGAGTACATTTATAGAAAAAGCTCCTTGGGCAATTCCAACAATGTGTATATTTAGTACATATAGTGGGCAAATACATCCAAAACAAGGTTCTTCCACAGGGTCCGCTGTAATGCAGTGAGGAAATAGTCAAACCACTCTGACTACCCAGAAAAGCTACTACTTCAGCTGTCCTTGATCAAAACAAGACATTTAGTGCTTTGGATTTTTGCTGGAGATGTATCCTAGGGACCTTTCACAAGTGTTTTTTTGGAGAGAGAGCTAAGAAAAAAGTGAGCTGGCAAAGACAGAGACAAGGATGTAACAATGCTGAAAACAACTCTGCATGTTTCTGTAATGCTTTCCAATGGATCTGCAACTGGTAATACTGAACACTCTACTGTCTTAAATTAGCGTTGAACCTCACATGCCTTTTTACATTTTAAAAAACAAGAGCCTCTGCAGTTAACTGAATATACCTTAGAAACAACTGAAAATCTCCAAAATAGTAAGACATTGCATGATATTTTTGGCCTCTCTTTCTCTGTCAAAAAAAGTGTCCTAAAACGACACAATAATCCCAAAAAAAAAATGGGTGCAATAATTCTCAAACATGAAAATAAACCAGATGTTTCATCGATAGTTTATTAAAATAAAGAAAATTTCCAAAAATTAAGGTGCAGTTAACACAAATCCACGTTTTCTCTACAAATAAATTTGTGAGGTTAGAAAAGCTGAAGCATATTAATGAGGTCAATTTGAAACTTCATTTCACTGCAGCGTCCTTGAACTTATTAGTGACATCTTCAAGCACTTCAAGTGGCACCCTCCCATGCAGGACCAAGGAAGCTGCTGTTCTTCTTGTGGTTTGCATAGTAAAGGAAGGCTGCCAAAAAAGCCTGTAGTGGTCCACCCAGAACCTCCCCCCATGCTATTTCAGCAGGAGGCACACAGCCAGACGGAGGAGTGCATGGGCACATTTCCTGTAGTGTTTCTTGTCACATGTCAAGTGCACACACTTTGTGATGAACCACTAGGAAAGGCCAGCACCATGAAACATTACTTTTCTCACATGGTGCAAAAATGATAATAACACTTATTTTTTATTTTGGAAGTAAGAAAATTTCTTGAAGTAAAATTATACTGCATCATATATACATTTAATGTAATCATCACCCCTTATATAGAAACAAGTCTACTGCCGGCAATCAAACTGATCACATAATAAAGGAGCATAATTTAGGTTGGCGATGGGAGACTTAGGAGCAGCTACAGGACTTGAATACTGGACAACAGAATAAATACTGTGCTGAGTAACACCTCTGTGCTCCACAGGAGCTTCCATACTCGTGCACAGCTTCCACAGGTCTAAAAAAAAAAAAATGGAGCACTGCATGAGCCATGCAGGCTTGTCAAAAGAAGAAAAAACTGCAGATATTAACTTTGGGTCATGTCTCATTAAAACAGAAAAAAATCCATCGAGTCTTTGTTAATTAGATGGCACCTCTAATATTATTCACTTAAAAAAAATATCACACAATGCAAAATCTAAACACCTTCAAATGGTCACATAAGACCCTCCTGCTGTCTTATGGAATTGTTTGCAACGTTCTTTTATTTAATGCACATTCTGCAAAACTCAGACACCTGAAATCATACCCAAAGCTCCGTGTTAAACTTCCCACCATAATGTGCGGCCAGCAAGCATTACACGAAAAGAGTAGGTTTTAGGCCCATCAAGTAAATCTGAACGGCAAAATCTAAAAAAAGGTTTTTTGGTTATTTGTATCCCCTACATGGCTGTGGTTCTAACCATAAGAGCCACACAGCATAAGGTAGCTAATTAATCAAAAGGGTCTCCTAAACTGTCTAATGAAGAAAAGTACACACAAACACACACACACACATATATATATATATATGTTCACATTTGGCGTGTATTTGACCAGATGTACTTTGTCAAAATTAATGATAAATAGATCAATGAAAGCATAATTAAATGAACAAATAATTCCATGTGAAGGATAGCTGAGCTGGAAGAAGCGGCAACCTTCTGCTCAAGTGCAAATGACCAGTAGCAAAGAAAAATGCTCCATCGGTCAGGCTATGTCATTTATGAACAGGTCCATGATTTGCACTGCAATCATTATTAGTTAGAGCAGTGCTGTTTGAATTATACCACCATTCAAAAGCTCCTAATTGAGACTAAACTATGTGTTAATGTTTCAAACTACACTAGTCTGGGACAGACCCTTCTATGAAGAAGTTAAGACAGGGATCAGATTTGCAAAAAGCAATTTTGCCTGAGACCCTTACTGAGCAGTTTGTATATCATTTTGAAATTGTTAGATGCCATACTGAGAAAGTTTTAAAATGACCATTTCAATATGCTGCATCTTTCAAGTTCATCCAAAGACCTAAAAAAAAAAAAAAAAAAAACTTTTTTTTTTTTTTAAAGCAAAAGAGTAATTCATATAACTTTATATCCAACTTCCCACCACAACGGTTTCCTGCAACACTGGAACTCCAAACCTCTCTGGGCAGCAGGCAGGCAGAAGTGTTCTTCTTATAGGTTGGAAAGGAGTGGGAATGGTGATTCCCTTGGCAGTTTCAATCCATTATGCAATGCGGTCTGCCATTGGTCCTTAAAAGATTAGCAGTTTTGCTATATATGGCATCCCTCCATCTATCAGCTCTCCAGGGCATCCAGGACCTTCACAATTTGCTGTTTAATAGCTTTTGTGGCTTCTCCTGCATTTGGTATCAAATACCTGGACAAAGAATAAAGAAAGAGTCACTTTAGTGATGCTATATAGGCACAACCTCAGTGCATAGATATATCACTACCATCAAGTTTGCAATTTCATTTCCAGTTATCACATAAGGTAAAAAGTAGATCATCCCTGCTTTTACCATTCTAGCTCAAATGGGGATATCTAAATTTTAAATTTACTACAACAAGATCCAGCATCAGCCTTACACACAAAAGGTTGCACTACAGAATGGATCCCACTATTGCACTTTTAATAAAAACACTTGTTAGAAGTGGTGCATTGATGGTAGTACCTCTTTACCACATCTGCAATGCAGTCACGGACAACCTTGGTCATTCCAAATTTGTACTACAGGCTGCCTTCTTCCACAGTGACTTTATACTATCCACTTCTTAAATTCCTACTCTTTTCAATTTCTCAATTACCTCTGCAGTCATCACTTTTATTGATATCACTAACAGCAATGAAATTACACCTCTAACCCGGGGCGAGCTACGCTCTAGCCACTTCGTGTCTCTGCCATTCGCGTTGTGAATGGCGCTGAACATACGTTAAGGAGATGTGAACGGACCAGCTGCTGGCTTTCTGCTGCTGCGTGTCGATCATTTAAAAGCCTGTACAGCAGCTGTCCTTTTGTCTCACTGCCTTGTCTCGCGGGACATCAAAGTGTCTTCTGAAAAGATCACATATCGACCCAAGGCTTTTTTTATTATAATAGAGAGATGTATCACTGAGGATACCATGATTTCCTTAACATCTTCAAGTAAGTTTTTCAAGACTTTACTGGGTCACCTTTACAAGCTCATGCCTCTTTGTGCCTTAATGTTCTCTCATAACCTCTCATAAACACATGGCCTTACTCAGCATCTGTCATTTCCATTGCTATTAAAATGCATCTCCAGGTCATCACAAATTAAGCTTTTCTTGACTGTGGAGTGATCAAGACCTGAATCTGACCATTTCCTAATGAGAGGTGTAAGTGTTACCAATGGTGTTCTTGGTGACTACGGTCCCAGCTGCCTTCAGATCATTAACAAGCTCCATTTTGGTAGTTTTGAGCTGATCCCTCACCTTTTCCATCCTTACCCCATGAGTCAAGATCTTGCATGGCGCTCTAGACTGAGGGCGATTGATGGTCATTTTATATTTCTATCTTTTCCAAATAATCACACCAACAGTTGTCACATTCTCATCAATCTTCTTGTTGATGGTCTTGTAGCCCATTCCAGCCTTGTGCAGGTCTACAATTTTGTCCCTGATGTCCTTTGATAGCTCTTTGGTCTTGCTCATGATGGTGGAGAGGTTGGAATTCTGGCTGGGTTGTAGGGGATCAAATACTTCTTTTTCTCAATGACGTCCAAATCAATTTATAACTTTTATGTAATGTGTTTTTTTCACGATTTTTGGTAGATAATCTGTCTTTCTCCATTAAAATGAAATTACCATACAGATTAGAGACTGTTAATTGCTTTGTAAGTGAGCAAACTTACAAATTCAGCAGGGGATTAAATACTTATTTCCCCCACTGTATGTTGGCTGTTTGGGGGGCAACCGCCTCTTCACACAGGCAATACAGGTGCTGAATAACTATTACTTAAGTATATTTAGTAAGATTTTAGAAATGGTGCTTTATGCTATCTAGTTTATTTTATCTTTATACTGGGGGCTCTGCCCCCTGCTCGCTTCACTCACCAACCTCCGTGTTTGGTTAATCAAATATACAATTTTAAAAGCTTTTTTTTTTGGAATTGTTTCAATTTCATTATTTGCACTTTTACTTTAAAGCTTCAGTAAAAACAATATTTGGAATTACCTTTTCTTCAAGGTCGCATTGAATTATGATTCCTTACAATATTTCCATACTTCTGACATATCACCTATATCCAAATATTCGATCTCTATTCGCCTTTCTGTTATTTCACCGAGTAATAATTTCTCTTTGTTAGCGCCAATGTGCTCTTTACTATCTTTTTTTTGATACTTTCGAATTTTTCTGCTTTTATATTTTCTAACTTGCTCTGCACATGTATCACACCTACATTTTTTTGCGACTTTTGAATTCCACTGTTTTCATTATCTCTAACCTGCTGTGCATGTGTTTCGCCCCCTCCTTTTTGAACCTCTTTATGACGTTTTACTTTGTTTTCTATTCTTTGTCTTTTATTTCTGACCTCGCTTTGTCCTGCTAATTTTTCAATTACACCTGGTCCGAGACGATTATTTTCCCTTTTTTCAAATAAGAATTTCCGTTTGTTTGCACTAATGTGATCTTTACTATCCTTTTTTTGATACTTTTGAATTTTACTGCTTTCATATTCTTTAGCCTGCGGTGGGCTGGCGCCCTGCCCGGGGTTTGTTTCCTGCCTTGCGCCCTGTGTTGGCTGGGATTGGCTCCAGCATACCCCACGTGACCCTGTAGTTAGGATATAGTGGGTTGGATAATGGATGGATATTCTTTAGCTTTCTCTTCATGTGTATAGCGCCATCGTTTTTTTTTGAGCCTTTCGAATTCCACTGCTTTCATAATCTCTTATCTGCTCTGTATGTTTCTCGCCCTAACCTTTTTGAAATTTACTCTTTGTCTTTTATTTCTGAGCCTGATTGGACGTGCCTTTTTTTCAGTTCCACTTGTTCCGGACTGATTATTACTTTCCTTATTTTTTGAATTTGCACATAGATTATTATTTTTCTTATTTGCATTTTTTTGTTTCCAACGTTTTTGGGTTTCTATTCTCCGCACTGTTCTTTCTTCTTCACTTAGTCGTTGACGTTTCATCTAGTACGTATTGTCCTTATATGCTTTATATGAGCTGTGAGCACAGGATCTGAGTCTGCTAAAAGCCTTTACACTACTGAGAGTTTTGATGACCATGGTCTTATTTGAAAATGGTTGTAAGTAGTGCGTGACTTGCAAGAATCTCATGTTCCACGTCCCCATGAGACGATCCTGGGACAATCTCTCTACACCAAGTCTCATGTTTAAGGTCCCCGCGAGACAAAAGTGACTGGCCACAGAGCGTCTTGCGGGGACCTTAAACATGAGACTTGGTCTTTTAAGTGTCTTCCGAGAAGATCATGTCTCATCTCACTTTCAAGGTTTTTTTTTATAATAGAGAGATTTTATTATTAATAGTACAATTTGTATAAGGATCTTCAACCATTCATTATGTCAAATATGTAAATTAGAGTATAAAAGGAAGGGATAAGGACATGTGCCCTGCCCTCCCAGAGTAATAATTCAGTAGAGAAAGAATAACTGAAATGGATACAATTGGGAATGGCAGTAGTGTACTTCACATCACATTCTCTGATCCTTTTAATTATATTAATGGTCACAAGGGGGCAGAGCCAATTCCTGAAGCCCTAGACACAAGACAGGGAACATATCAGTTCATTGCAACCCCACACACATACACTCACATCGGGGACAATTTGGAATCACAAATTTATGTAACATATATGTCTTTGGAGTTGTGGGATGAAAACCCCTTAGAAAACCCACACAAATTGGGAAACAAGCAAACTCCATCAGGAAGTAACACATGACAGCCTGTATCATGACTGACATTACCTTTCCACGGCCAGCACCTCCACACCAGAAGCACTGCTGTTCCCATATTTGAATGTAATCAGTTCAGGATGTTTTTTCTTTGATGTGATCTTCACTACTGAGTTAAGTGCCTGCCGTGACTGGATATAAGCAAATCCCTTTCGAGAGGGAATCTCACGTAAGCAGTACATGTGCGTGGCTGTCACCAAAAGATGGCTAGAAGGTAGAAGAGAATAGAGATTAAACAAGCAACAAAAGAAATCCTAAAGCATTAAGCAGATAATGAATATAACAAGTTTTGTCTGTTTCAATTCTGGTACTGTAGTTGTGCAAAACAAGCACATTTAATATGCACCATAAAACAAAGACTTTGAGTTTTGTAAATCACCTCCCGATACTTTGTTATAAAAGGTAGTACATGAAATACTGTAAGTAAGGACAAACCGATAACTGAATATCAAAAATAAAACATTAACGTAAAAAATAACACTGAAACCTGGTTTCACCAAAAAAAAAACATACATATAATCTTTTTCATTGGTTTTAGGTTTACTTTTACATTGCTTTTTCCTTCTTATGATGGTTTCTTAACTTCAGACCAAAGATCTTACACAAGTCTCCCCAACCTGCATACTTCTCTTACATAGCCTATCATTGTTCCTGTGTTGCGTCAGTATTTCATAGTTCTTTTACTCCCTTATTACTTCTTCATGGAGTTCACTGCAGGAAATAATAGACTGATACTACATCTGAACAATTAAATCAATAGCTGATAGAGTGACAGCAAAGCAGTAGACTCAAAGCAAGCAACAAAGAGATGACAAATACAAATGCTTCAGCTACAAACACCCAACACCAGCCTGAGTTAAAATGTTCCTCAGAGGTTTCCTAATGCCATGACATGCAGTTAACTAGGGTTTTTTTTTAGCTGTTCATGGCAGCAATGTGAACATTCTGGTTGAAGCGTGGCAGCTTTCTTCTAGCTTGAATATTAAACATGTGATTTAAAATGTAAACTACATGCTTTCCATTAATTTTGAAAGTACATTTTAAATGCAATATGTCCTGTAATATTTACATCTTAACAAGGGTGAGTAGGTAAGAGATCAATGCAAGTCTAAGCAACAAAAATTACGCGTCTGCATCCTAGTCATCATACTGGGCCTTGAAAAGTTGCTTCCATTCCATGATAATGTGTTCTTTTGATTCCATAGTTTGGAATGACAGACTTTTTCAAAAAGGTTATGTGGCATCTCAAACGATGGCAACAAAATTGCATAGCTAGCTGATTAAAACACCATTTGGGTCATGAGCTCTATTATCTTTCTCATTTTGGTCGGGTACTTTTCTAAGAAGTGAGACGATAATTACAAGCTTTCTATATCTGTTTTTCTTCTTGGTATCACAAAGGGGTACAAATTACCACTGTTAATATGGCCAAACTACCTTTGTTGATTTTAGAATAAGATGTTGGAGTGAACCTTAGATATTGATGGTCACTCACACGTAACCATATTTTGCTACAATTATGGACTTCAAAATGTAAAGTGTGATACTGTGGGACTGGATATAAAATACAAAAAGCTGGAAAATCACAAGGTGGAAAGTAAATCAGTAAGAGCTTCTAATGACTGTTTTTTTGCTGGAGAAAAGAGGACACCAGCTGTGCAAAATGATGACCACTAAACACGTGGCTTACCCAAGTTGACTTCCCCCTACAGGTGTCACATTTGATTTCATTGGATTAATTTGAACTTTGGTATTTGGTACACTGTATTAATCCCCAAGGGGAAGTTTGCAGCAATATTCAGGTTAAAGGCATTGCTCAAAGGGCCAAAAGAGTAGGATCCCTTCTGACAGTAATGGGATTTGAACCAGCAACCTTCCAGATACCAGTGCAGATCCTTAGCCTCAGAGCCACTTGTCTGAATTATGTTACATACAGTATCTCTTGAAATTAAATTTAAAGTGTTCAATTTCTCAACTCTGCTTTGTGTAACTGTAAATATAATTTGATGGGACACTGCCTATGCAGTGAGATATATGATCAAGCTAGGACTGCAGACAAAATTTATGTGTAGCACCATGAATAATGGACCTGTGCTAAAAACAAAATAAAAAACACCTAATATTACATATTAATCACAATATGCCACTACGCCAATTAACATTATGATAGGACTGGCAATGAAAGTTTTCTTTTCACTTTATATATAACAACTTGACACTGCCCTGAATTTTTGTACTCCCTGGTGCTTCAAACACTTGTATAAATTTTGCTTTGACAACCTTTAAGTCTCTGCCGATCATACTTCAAATAAGCTTAATCTGTGAATAAACTTTAAATGTACAGTAAACAAAGTCACTTCTATGATTTGAAAATTTTCAGCTAAAAACAAAGCAATCAACACCTCAAAATACTAATTTAAAGATCATAATCACAATTAAGCCTATTTGCATTTTTAATGGTTAGCTTGTATCATCATGTGTAATAAATAATAATAAAGAGGAAATCACAATGCAACCTTTAGTATATTCAATTATTTAATTTCTAAAGCACATGAAGGCTCTCGGCATCTCAATTTATATACAAGATCCTACTTAGCAAAACAACCTGCTCTCAGTGTCTACAAATGTCTGACACTATTGATATCAGGGTAAATCTAACAATTTCTGATAGCTTGATGAACTGATAAAGTGTAATAAAATGTCAGAACACTGTCTTTTAACACAGCTTCAAGAGTTATAGAATAGGGAAGAAACAAATTAATCTGTATTAGAGATAACATTTTTTGAAGAAAAAAGAAGAAGAACATGCCTGTAACATTTGAAAGTTTAGCTAAGCTAGATATATATTTCAGTTGCCAAAATTACAATTAGGATGCAGTTCATTTTTTTATTTAGAATTCCATTTTTAAAGAACATTTGTATGTACTTGTTAAATATTAAAAACAGCTTCAATAAAATAAAGTAAGTATTATTCACTATAACCTATTAAATAATAATGTACTGATCACATTTGAAAAATGAAGCATCTTTCCTTTTTTCTAATAAAATTTTACTTGTTCATTACTCTGGATTGGACTATGGTGTTCACTAGGTTCTGTGTGTGGTACTGGCTATCACAAAATTCTACTGGTTGAGTATCTACTTTTGACTTTAGCTTGCTTGGGTGTTATTTTGGAGGAGTGGGGTCTTTTGTGACTCAATGATCACTAGAGCCTTGCTGTCTGTAGGTGCATGTGTGCTAGCTTTACCCTTCCCAAGCTGATCTAAAATGAGCCAGAGAAAGGACAATCCAGTCTATAAAATTGATTGGGAGAATTATTTTCCCATTTGTCCATGTTTGAGCACAGCACAACCTGTTTCAAATTTCCCCACAGCATCTTGGAATTCAGATCTGGGCTTTGACATAGCCATTTCAGATTCCTCTATTTTTTTTTCTTTTCAGCCATTCCTTGGTGAAGTTACTGATAAGTTTAGGATTATTGTCATGTTACAAGATCCAGTTTTGTTGAACGTTAAACTTCTGGCAGATGGTCTCATATTAAGCACCATCTGGTACAATGAAGAACTGATATTGAAATTTTTGATGGTAAGCTGACCAGGCCCTGATGCAACAAAGCAGACCCAAACCATATATTTTCCAGCACCATGCTTTACAGTTGATATCAGGCTCTTCTGGTCAAATGCGGTCTTTGGTTTCCACCAAACATATCTTCCGATACTGCAGCCAAATAACTATCTTTGTCTCATTTTCCCAGAGCATATTGTTTCATAAGTCCTGGTCTTTGCCACTATACTCAGTCTGGGACAGGTTTAAGCCAGTGTGGCAGCAAACCCGTTATAAAGGTCAGTCCAACAAAAGCTTTGTGGAGCCACCATGTAGACTCACTAACCACAGGCATAGAGCAACACCAGTCAGACAGTAAGGCTAGAACAGAACCATATTTTTCTTTTTATGCTGCCATAATTAACACAAAAACTTTTTTCACACTCTTAGCTTTTTCTTCAGATTCTAAGGGTTGGATTCTTCTTTAGCACAATATTAACATATCCTTTTCTATATTAAATTACAAGCACAGTTCTTTACAAAAAAGCTTTATTATCCACTCCTTCTTTAACTCTTAACTATAACTGTAGAATATTGTCTATATATGAACAAATGTACCTGTTACTTTTAATTCCTGAGGATTTCTATGTTCTTTTGGTGTTTAGAAATTTGGTTGCCGAGCAGTGCAATGCAACATAAAACTAACAGTGCAACTTAGTAGACATTTACTCCATTATCTGTTGAAAGTTGTAATGATTTATTCTTTTGCTAAATTATTTTACTACCTAGCATTTCAGTTAATATTACAAGATTGAATACACTGCGAACTAAGGTTGCGTTTCTCCACAATATTAACAACTAAAACAGAGGCTGCTGTACAGAGGTTTCTGAAGACTGGGTGTCTAAGTAACTAGATAAAGTAAATTTTAATGGAAGTTCTGAGAGGAGAATAAATTTGCCTGAACTTTACATTTTTTGTAATTGTTGAGAAAATTACAATCTGGAAATTGCAGACAGTGCTATGCAACAGAAGTCTATGTTCTATACCTGGATCATGACGAGTATTACCAGATATTATGACAGCAGCCAAGTTAGCACAAACACATAAGCACACAAACCTGGGAAACATGTGCCCAGTCTCCTTCACCTCATTGCAAGGAATATGGTGTTTAACATCTGGTTTGTTTATCCATGTCTGGATGTTGACTATCTCTTTGCGATCATCGTCTGACATGGAAGAGCTGTCAATTTCATCTGTAAAGAGAAAACTATATATTACCAAGCAAGTTTTGTTAATTAATGAAAAACTTTAACACACAAGTTATATATCACTCTTCTTCAGAGATGTTTGTAAGGTTTGGCATTTAGAGATCCTCTGACCTTCTGCACATTAATAAAAGCATTTATTTACAAGTTCTGAACTGCGGAGAAAGGCTACCATATCATATTTGGTGGAATAAAGAGCAATTTTTTTCATGATCATTTTTTGTGCCCATACTCCTTCCCTTTCCTTTAAATGTTCAATATCAGTGGCAAACCTTCTCCAATATATATGGTCAATTATAAAATTAAATCTGTTATCTCTATTTTATGATAAATGGACCTTAAATACCTAACAATACCTTTGGTATGGTTTGTTTGCCAGGATTTCAGCTGTGGGCTTTGTTTACCTGGTGGCATTTCAAGCTGTCTTTTACTGATCTATATGCAATGTCAGCCATTTAGTATTAACTATCATTTAGACTGATGTGAACATCAATGTTTACATAGCCTCTTTGTATTTGTGGCATCTTATCTGATAGACCTATGCCAAAATTCAATGACTACCCATTCAAATGGGAAAAAATGTCTAATTACCACTAGGTGTATTATAGTCTTCAAATTAGCTTTTAGCTAAGGAAAAAATAAATCCTGGTTCCAAATGCAAGCATTAAAAAATGTGAAATACAAAGAGCTTCACCTGTGTCATACTCCTCCTCATCACCAATGCTAAAGACTGGTTTTACTCCCCGGTATGGCTTTCCAACTCGATCAGTACTGCTAACGTGCCTTGAGGGGAGCGCAAAAGAAAAGGCAAGGTAATTACAATTAACATTCTACAAGATATTACAACAGCAAGTCACAAAATACAATAGTATGTTACAAAATATCAAAAAGATACAATGCATATACAAATGAAAGTTGTTGTAGCTTTATATATAAAATCTGGTTATGTTATATTTAGGTATTAATAAAGCCTCATATAACTCAAGTACTAACAAAGGCACATGAATCACCATCCCTAATACTGGAAATGAACGATGTCTCTAGGCGTTAAGTATTATTTTAACTGTCAGCCAATGTGAAACTGTCATGTTTATTTTGTTCTTTCAGTCCTGTGAATTTCACTTCAGTTTTGAGTCAGATCACTAAAAAAGAATCACAATAATTGTGTGATCTTGTATCAATACAAATCTTTGCTAATTAACTCACAGCTGGACATAAAAAGCATGAAAATGGAACAAAATAATGTTTTATTATTTTAGAAAATATTACATGCAAAGTGTATTCTATTATTTATTAATCAGTTTTGTAAAATGCTTTGGTTTATGTCTGTGCCCTTTGGACTCATGATTACAACAAAAACAAAACAATTGCAAGTTATCTTATTTTCAAAGGTAAAATAATTCAGCAATCCAGATAATGAAGAAGTCAGAAAAAAAAATCATATGGTGACTTGTGTTTGTAGAGGCAGACAGGACAATAAAATCGGCGTCTGATGTACCCCATCATCTTTAATTGCTTTGAAATGTGATGAAAACTTAATTCAAATCATAAAAGACACAAACCAAAAACAAAAAAAATATATATATATATATATATATATATATATATATATATATATATATATATATATTCAGCAAGCACAGTAAAGCCAACTTGTAAATGAACTATTCAGGAAAAAAGTTAAAAAAAAAATAATATATAATGTAACTGCTATGCCAATGTTTTGCCTAAATCCAACTGGACATATGAGAAAAAAAAAAGAAATAAGATGAAAAAATACAAAATCAAAAATCCAAATCAAAACAAACCAAATCAAAAATCCCAATGACAAAGAAATTAGATTGGAATTTAAGACAGACACAAGTGCATTATCAAATCATTAACTTAAAAATTTTATAACATAAAAGTTTGAAACTTTTTTGAGGTAACTAAAACAATAGAGCAGAATGCCTGATGAAGCATACCCTTAGTGTCATGGGGCTTGGCTGATTCTGACCTTATTTTAAATATACTTAAGGAGAAGTTGCAAGTCCAAATGGAAACACTCTGAATAACAGAAGAAAACATTTTGCATATTCCTAACATATATGAAGTCAGGAGGTCCAGGTATATGATCCAAATACAAATCTTTCTGATAATGTCTCATTTTGTGTTTCATAAATTAACATTTCAAAGCAAGAGTTGTGGATGAAGTGCTTTAAAGAATAAATTCTTATTTTAACTACTTACTGCAGTCAAATTTACATTAAGGGGAACTTTGGCTAGCTGGGATAAGGAAGTACAAAGCACTCGCAGGGCTAAATGTGATGAATGGTTTCTTCTAGGATTCCTCGACAAAACATTTTGTAGCTCCACAGTACACAAAAAGGTAAGACAAACCCAAAAGACCCATATCACAAAAGTGCTTTTAGATTACCATACAGTACAGATTCTTCTTCCTAGCTCTACCTATCCAAGCATTCATATAGATTGTATTTTTCAGTTGTTCACAAAAAAAATATATATATATATATATATATATATATTGTGGAAGACTGCCGGCTTCCCAGGCCGGTCCCCACCCCAGGCCGACAGGAGGAGCTCTCCCGACAGCGCGATCGTGCCCCGAGGTCCAGCAGGGCCTTATGGACTCTGTGGTGTTTATACACAGCCCTGCTGGATACCTTGGGGGCCACCAGGAGTCGCTGTGGGGGGACTTATGGGCTCTGTTGTGCCTTATGACCGGGAGTACGCCACGGTCACGTGACAGGAAGGTATGGCGTGCTCCGGGTTGAAGTAATAGACTGATTGCCCTGACCGGAAGGAATAAGGAACTGTGGACTGCTGGGACAGGAACACCTCCGGGTCAGGGGCTATAAAAGGACCGTGCCTCAGTCCAGACACTGAGCTGTGCTGGGTGGGAGAGGAGCAAAGTGTCTGGGCGAGGAGGAGAGGTTATTGAGTTTATTTGTTGTGAGATTTATGAGTAGTGTGGGAGGTGCTTGGTGCACTGTGAAAAAAGAAAATAAAACGGTCGTAGACTTTTA
Source organism: Polypterus senegalus (assembly GCF_016835505.1). Lineage (NCBI taxonomy): Eukaryota > Metazoa > Chordata > Cladistia > Polypteriformes > Polypteridae > Polypterus > Polypterus senegalus. The sequence continues at coordinate 184,891,058 of NC_053155.1, read as the reverse complement.
CCTGGTGTCTGGAATTATACCTGAGGGTTCAAGGGTGCACTACTGCCCCCTACTGCCACAATATATATATATATATATATATATACATATCTCTATCTATACTAATAAGAGGCAAAGCCCTCAACTGACTGACTGACTCACTGACTGACTGACTGACTGACTCACTCACTGACTGACTGACTGACTCACTCACTGACTCATCACTAATTCTCCAACTTCCCGTATAGGTAGAAGGCTGAAATTTGGCAGGCTCATTCCTTACAGCTTCCTTACAAAAGTTGGGCAGGTTTCATTTCGAAATTCTACACGTAATGGTCATAACTGGAAGCTATTTTTCTGCATATACTGTAATGGAGTTGAGCTCGAAAGCCGTGGGGGCGGAGTTTCGTGTGACATCATCACGCCATCCCACGTAATCACGCAGTACATAGAAAACCAGGAAGAGCTCCAAAAAACGCTGAAGAAAACATACATTATATAATTAAGAAGGCAGCAAAATAATTCGAAGCGAGCGAGTGACATATAAAACCATATTTAGCTACTCACGTGAACTGATGCAGTGCGCAGACAAAAAGCAACAGTTCCAAAGAGTGCTGAACAAAAACCGAATTAAACTGCTACGCTCAAATAGATAAACCACACGCTGTGGCGCAATAGTAGAGGCTTCGCCTCTAGTGCCGGCGTCCGAGGTTCGATTCCCGAGAGAGGATGCACCGAGTATGTACGTGTGCTTCCTGATTCATTTTAGCCTTGCATCCCCTTGGTTTAAGACGTATGAAAAAATATGCGGTTAACGCAGAAAGACAGATCACCAATTGAAGCTTTATGAATAATGGATACATTATTCGCGATCAATGATTGTTTTGGTAAAGCCATACTCAGTGTATTCATTAGATGAACGGTAAAAAAGTAAGAGCGAGGGAAGGGTAACTTATTGAGGCACGCAGGCAAAACCACAATAGCATGCGGGCTCGATGTACTGTAGTGCGAGTCAACTCGATCTGAATTGCGCGATCACATTTGAAAAAATATATCTTTTCAAGTTCTATTTAGTCCATATGTGTCAAACTCAAGGCCTGAAGGCCACATCCGGCCCTGCGTGTAATTATATCTGTCCCGCGAGATCATTTTAAATATTATTGTTATTAATGGCCCGGGGATATGAAGCGCTGGTAACACAATAAACTACAGATCCCATAATGCAGCGCTTCAGCTGCCTTGCCGAACACTTACCGCGTTAATCAAGTCTGCTTATGATGCTGCAAGTTATTGCGAAGCTAGCCCACACGATGCCAAAGAGGAAAGGTGATTCTGAACATAGAGCCTTTAAAAACCGATGGGAGGCTGAGTATATGTTTACTGACATTGCCGGTAAACACGTGTGTCTCATTTGTGGAGCTAATGTGGCTGTAATTACAGAATTTAATCTAAGACGGGACTATGAGACAAAACATCAAGATAACCTGAAAGACCTGAATGCAATGCACAAGATACAGAAAGCAGAAGAGTTAAAGAAAATTCTGAAACTTCAGCAGATATTTTTACCCGTGCAAAATCACAAAGTGATTTCAAGTGAAGCTGCTTTTATGGGAGACACAAATGCAACAGTGCAAATACGCACTTTGCTGATAAACTGAGCGCACTGAGTTCGCACTGCGCTTTGGTGACTTTGAAGAACAAAAAAAGAATTTTGAGTTGTTTCACAACCCATTTGCCGTCGATGTGGAAATTGCACCTGTGCAGATTCAGATGGAGGTGATTGAGCTGCAGTGTAATGGCACACTGAAGGCAAAGTACGATACTGCAGGGCCCGCACAGTTTATTAAATCCATTCCCGCAAAAATGCTCCAGCTCCGTCTACATGTGGCTCGAACCTTGTGCACGTTTGGTAGCACATATCTGTGTGAGAAGCTGTTCTCAGTCATGAAGACTAACAAAACAGCACACAGGAGTCGCCTACTGATGAGCACCTGCAGTCCATCCTGAGAATCTCCACAACACAGAACCTCACAACAAACAAACAAACGTGTTGCCAAAAAAAGATGCCAGGCGTCCAGCTCTGATAAAATGACATAAGAGCAAAGACAACTGAATGATTTGATTTGTTATTGCTGAAAAGAACAAATTTTATTTATATTTCCAGGTTTTGTTATGCACCATGTTCATATTTGAATTTGTATAATTTTGACAGGATATATTTTTATGGAGAGCAAAATCTTTTGGGATATTTAAAATTTAAGTTTATTTTTTATATAAAATTACATAAGAGTAAAGAAATGTAAATGTTTGTTCTTTTAACGTTGACTTTATTTCTAACTTGTATAATTTAGACAGGATATATTTTTATGGAGAACAAAATATTATAAGTTATTTAAGGTTTGAGTTGATTTATTCTGGAATAATATTCTGTCAACTAAATAAAAATTCCTTCTATTTAAAATTTACATAGAACTTGAACAGATATGATAGTTCATAATATCCAGGCAGACTTGCACGTAACAGCGGGAGTCATCCGTTTTAACAAACAGCGTATTGCACTGATACGAAATAGCCTGCCCATTTAATTATTTAAGAATGGATAAATAAATAAAAGATTTTGTACAAATAATGTTTTTCATTTTTCTTCCTTCATGGATTCTGGCACCCCCAGCAACAGTTGCTCGCACCCCAAAGACTGTATGTGTGTGTGTGTATATATATGACAGCAACACTCACAGTAACAAAACAATTACATTGACAATCATGTTACGTTATTTTCAGAATGTTTCCTTTTCTTTTTCATTGCTTCTTTAACACACTACTTCTCCGCAAGCTGGCTGGTATTATATATATATATATATATATGCCAGCAACACTCATGACAACAATTACATTCTCAATCATGTTACGTTATTTTTGAAATGTTTCCTTTTCTTTTTACTTCTCCGCTGCGAAGCGCGGGTATTCTGCTAGTATATATATATATATTTTTTTGGACATGTAAAATATTTTCCCCTATTCTGATCATCCCCTAAAACTGAAAAGATTTCGCACCAAGTGCAAGGAATTAACAGATCATTACTGATCATTTTGAAGATTATAGCTTTTACATTAGTATCTTAATCTATTTTTTTTATTTTATTGAATTTATTAAAAATCAAATAACATTACATACAAGCAAGTCAAGTTTTACAAAACTAGGTTCAAAACAAATCAGCCTCCACCCCTGAGAAAGTTAGGTTTTAACCATACAGTCAAGTTGGTAACTCAATATGCCAAAATTATTCATGCATTCAGAAAGACTGCTGGTAAAAATTTACATAAGATGTGTTTCAAAGCAATTTGAAAACAATTTAAAGTTAATCACTAACTTAACTTTTAGTTGTAGACTTCATTTACATAACCACATAGCATTTGATGCAGTCATGGTGTGCTCCCATGATCGGCAGTCAACTGAACTTTGAGTTGCCCTGACAGGTTTGATTTTGTCTTAAGTCACTGGGGTGGGCTCTGTGCATGAAATAGCTGACAACCAATGAACGCTCTCCCAGAAGAACACCACATATAATGTGACGACAAGGAATTAGGAACAGGGTGTTTTGGACACCACAAACAAAAAAGAGACTTGTCTTGACTTTTATGTACCACAACAGAATAGGAGGAGGAAAAAAAATGGTCCAAGACTGCAACTGACTCACTGTACCTGCAAAACTTCATATGAACACTGGCTCCATAAGGCAGAATGATATTTAGCGGTCAGAAAAAAGGGCAAGCTCATTATGGAATCGTCTAATTAGACATGCCCTTCAATTTCTTGATGCTGTGTACATGCGACTTTGGCTTTAAGCAACAGAGCAAATGTGGTAAGATGCAGGTTGACAATGCAGCTAAAGAATTATTATTACTAGAAAAGCTAGATTCGCTTACAGTTTGCCAAGAATGACAAACTTTCTGTGGATTATCAAAATAACTTTGTTTATAATTAAAAAGTCAAATTTCCCCCTAGGGATAAATGAAGTTCTATCTATCTATCAGTAATTTGGTTATAATAAAGGCAAAACTGGGTCACGGGACCATAATGGAATGGCCACCATAAAGGGCCCTCCAAAAGTCCGTAGACATACAAGGCCCTGTGAAAAAACAATAATAATAATAAAAAGATTTATTATTGCATCTGGCTTTGCAATCTGTAGAATATTACTACCCTATTGTTTTCCTATGGCCCTCAGCCATATGCACAAATGGCCTCAACTCAGTCAGCTGTAAATTAGTGCATAACTGTATCTGCACTCCATGACTACAAATGCAGAAAACTGGCTCTGGGAATGAAGAGCAGGAGGTTGAAATAGTAAAAAAAACTACTCTTTTTGTAAAAGCTATCCATTGTATTATCAAGCTCTTAAGACGGTTAAACCTGCTAAGCATCTCGTTTTTAACCTATCAGTCATCCAATGATGGATCTCTAAAAAAGCAGTGAAGACAATATAACTGCAGAAATCGCAACATCCAGTTTTTGTTCTAATTTAACAATAAGTACACTTATGTATGGCAGCTGTCACTCTCTCATACTATTCTCTACTTCTCTTTCCTTCCAATGGTTATGCTGCTCCATTCAGAACATTTACTTACTATTTTAGTTCCAGCAATGGTAGCCAAAACACACTATCTTTAGAAATTATTTCATTTTGTGCATGTAATTATTGTTTTTTTTTGGTTACATGATCTTGTTCCACAAAAGATACGTTATTTGAAATAATATGCATTTGTTTCAATGGCAGTAAAATTTAAATTAAGATTACATGAATAAGAATGACAAACACAGCTTAACTTTACACAATATGACTAGCTCACTTCATTTTCTTCTCTACACTTCAAACATGTCTCATAGGAAATAAAAATCTTTCAAAGGTACAATAAAAGGATGACATCCCAACATCACCATATAAGCATAACCTGTCAGATCTGTGAACAATACAGTTAAAACAGCAAGCAAAGAAGGAAATTATTTATTTATGTGGAAGTAGACAGTTGAAGCCCAATTAAATGACTGTTATGACTGCTTTGCCCCCTACTAGCTTCGCTCGCCAACCCCCGTTTTTGTTTTTCCGGATACACACTTTTAAGATTTTTTTTTTCTTTGAATTGTTGCTATTTCATTAGTTTTATTAGGCAAACTGGTCCTGGGTGAGGGATGAGACAAAGAGCGGTTCAATAAACCTCCAATGAAAAATAAAAACTGTGGACAACGTTTTCCCTTGCCCGACGCTGGTCACCGGGCCCCTCTGGAGCCAGGCCTGGAGGTGGGGCTCGATGGCGAGCGCCTGGTGGCCGGGCCTGCACCCATGGGGCTCGGCCGGGCACAGCCCGAAGAGGTAACGTGGGTCCTCCTCCCCATGGGCTCACCACCTATGGGAGGGGCCAAGGAGGTTGGGTGGTGGCCGAAGGCGGGGACCTTGGCGGTCTGATCCTCGGCTACAGAAACTGGCTCTTGGGACGTGGAATGTCACCTCTCTGAAGGGGAAGGAGCCTGAGCTAGTGCGCGAGGTCGAGAGGTTCCGGCTAGATATAGTCGGACTCACCTCGACGCACAGCTTGGACTCTGGAACCAATCTCCTTGAGAGGGGCTGGACTCTCTACCACTCTGGAGTTGCCCCGTGAGAGGCCGAGCAGGTGTGGGCATACTTATTGCCCCCACTGGAGCCTGTGCATTGGGGTTTACCCCGTGGACGAGAGGGTGGCCTCCCTCCGCCCGGGTGGGGAAGGGTCCTGACTGTTGTTTGTGCGTATGCCGAACAGCAGTTTGGAGTATCCACCCTTTTGGAGTCTCTGGAGGGTTGCTAGAGGGCATACCTTCTGGGATTCCCTCGTTTTGCTGGGAGACTTCAATGCTCACGGGCAATGACAGTGAGACCTGGAAGGGCGTGATTGGGAGGAATGGCCCCGATCTGAACCCGAGCGGTGTTTTGTTATTGGACTTCTGTGCTCGCCACGGATTGTCCATAACGAACACCATGTTCAAGCATAAGGGTGTTCATATGTGCACTTGGCACCAGGACACCCTAGGCCTCAGGTCGATGATCGACTTTGTGGTCGTGTCGCCGGACTTGCGCCATATGTCTTGGACACTCGGGTGAAGAGAGGGGCGGAGCTGTCAACTGATCACCACCTGGTGGTGAGTTGGCCGATGGTGGGGAAGATGCCGGTCAGACCTGGAAGGCCCAAACGTGTTGTGAGGGTCTGCTGGGAACGGCTGGCAGAGTCCCCTGTCAGAAGTAGCTTCAACTCCCACCTCCGCAGAACTTCAACCACGCCCCGAGGGAGGTGGGGACATTGAGTCCGAATGGGCCATGTTCCGTGCCTCTATTGTTGAGGCGGCTGACCGGAGCTGTGGCCGCAAGGTGGTCGGTGCCTGTCGTGGCGGCAATCCCCAACCCGTTGGTGGACACGGTGGTGAGGGATGCCGTCAAGCTGAAGAAGGAGTCCTATAGGACTTTTTGTCCTGTGGGTCTCTGGAGGCAGCTGATAGGTACCGCAGGCCAAGCGAACGCGGCTTCGTTGTTGCTGAGGCAAAACTCGGGCATGGGAGGAGTTTGAGAGGCCATGGAGAACGACTTTCGGACGGCTTCGAGGAGATTCTGGTCCACCGTCCGGCGCCTCAGGAGGGGAAGCAGTGCAGTGTCAACACCGTATATGGTGGGGATGGTGCGCTGCTGACCTCACTTGACGCTAGGGTCGGTGGGAGGAGTACTTCAAGACCTCCTCAATCCCACTAACATGCCTTCCACGAGGAAGCAGAGCCTGGGGACTCTGAGGTGGGCTCTCCCATCTCTGGGACTGAAGTCACCGAGGTGGTCAAAAACTCCTTGGTGGCAGGGCCCCGGGTGGATGAGATACCGAGTTCCTTAAGGCTCTGGATGTTGTAGGACTGTCTTGGTTGACACGCCTCTGCAACATCGCATGGACATCGGGACAGTGCCTCTGGATTGGCAGACCGGGGTGGTGGTCCCCCTCTTTAAAAAGGGGGACCGGAGGGTGTGTTCCAACTATAGAGGGATCACACTCCTCAGCCTCCCTGGAAAAGTCTATTCGGGGTTCTGGAGAGGAGGGTCCGTGGATAGTCAACCTCGGATTCAGGAGGAACAGTGTGGTTTTCGGCCCTGGTCGCGGAACAGTGGACCAGCTCTTCACCCTTAGCAGAGTCCTGAGGGTGCATGGGAGTTTGCCCGACCGGTCTACATGTGTTTTGTGGACTTGGAAAAGGCATTCGACCGTGTCCCTCGGGAATCCTGTGGGGGTGCTCGGGAGTATGGGGTACCGGACCCCTGATAAGAGCTGTTCGGTCTCTGTACAACCGTGTCAGAGCTTGGTCCGCATTGCCGCAGTAAGTCGAGCCCGTTTCCAGTGAGAGTTGGACTCCGCCAGGGCTGCCCTTTGTCACCATTCTGTTCATAACTTTTATGGACAGAATTTCTAAGCGCAGCCAGGGTGTTGAAGGGGTCGGTTTGGTGGACTCAGGATTGGGTCACTGCTTTTGCAGATGATGTTGTCCTGTTTGCTTCATCAGGCCGTGATCTTCAGCTCTCTGGATCGGTTCGCAGCTGAGTGTGAAGCGGCTGGGATGAGAATCAGCACCTCCAAATCCGAGAGCATGGTCCTCAGCCGGAAAAGGGTGGAGTGCCCTCTCAGGGTTGGGGGAGAGATCCTGCCCCAAGTGGAGGAGTTCAAGTATCTCGGGGTCTTGTTCACGAGTGAGGGAAGAATGGAGCGTGAGATCGACAGGCGGATCAGTGCGGCATCCGCAGTGATGCGGGCTCTGCATCGGTCTGTCGTGGTGAAAAGGAGCTGAGCCGTAAGGCAAAGCTCTCAATTTACCAGTCGATCTACCTTCCTACCCTCACCTATGGTCATGAGCTATGGGTAGTGACCGAAAGAACGAGATCGCGAATACAAGCGGCTGAAATGAGTTTCCTCCGCAGGGTGTCTGGGCTTTCCCTTAAAGATAGGGTGAGAAGCTCAGTCATCCGGGAGAGGCTCAGAGTAGAGCCGCTGCTCCTCCGCATCGAGAGGAGTCAGATGAGGTGGCTCGGCATCTGATCAGGATGCCTCCCGAACGCCTCCCTGGTGAGGTGTTCCGGGCACGTCCAACCGGGAGGAGGCCCCGGGGAAGACCCAGGACACGCTGGAGGGACTATGTCTCCCGGCTGGCCTGGGAACGCCTCTGGGATTCTCCCGAAGAGCTGGAAGAAGTGGCCGGGAGAGGGAAGTCTGGGCCTCTCTCCTTAAGCTGCTGCCCCCGCGACCCGACCTCGGATAAGCGGAAGAGAATGGATGGATCATTAGTTTTACTTTAATTTCAGAACTTCTTTAAAAACAATATTTGGAATCTTTCGAGACCCAATGTGTTGAATCTTTTTAATGAGGTCAGTGAGACATGTGTTTAATGACTTTGTACCATAATTCAGGATAGGTTTCTCTGTTTGGAATTTCAGCACAGACAAAACGATCATCAGCAGTTAATTTTTTTTACAAAGTAACCAGTAGATGTATGTGAGTTAAACTCCATTTCTGAAATTCTCTTTACTTAAACTTCAAAGCCTTACAATATTTACATACTTCTGACATATCACCTATGTCCATATATTCCATCTCTATTTGCCTTTTCGTTATTTCTCCGAGTATTCATTTCTCTTTCTTTGCGCTAATGTGATGTTTCCTTTCTTTGTTTTGACACTGTCATTTTTTTCTGCTTTCATATTCTGTATCTTGCTCAGCATGCGTTTCGTGCCTATATTTTTTTTGATTCTTTTGAATTCCAGTTTTCATTATCTCTAACCTGCTCTGCATGTGTTTGGCCCCCTTTTTTTTTGGTTCACCGACAAAAGCGCGATAGACATATGAGTGCCGACAAAACCGCGACGGACAAATGAGCGCCAACAAACTCGCTAACTGGTTTTCGACAAATGCGTGCCAACAAAATCGCGAGAGAGGCCAAGAGAGTGGGATGCGTACGTGCGCATTATGTACACATTATGTGCTAGGTTATAACTGTTATAACTGCTGATGGCATGCCGCGAACAAATAACTCAGTCGAGGGTTGGCATAACGTGTCGTATACAAAGCGGAATTACCAGCAGTCAGACAGCCAGCAAGTCTAAATACGCTCAACTATCAAGACGTCTTGCTGCAATTCTTCCTACATATGCAGGGCGTGATCTTAAGGACTATCTGCGTGCCGTGTCTCATAATATTGACTTCTAAAATAAACATTATTATATATGCTTTAAACTAGTAATTCATATTTAATGAAACTTTCGCGATTTTGTTGGCGCGATTTTGACACCGCGTTTTAATGGGCGCTCATATATCTATTGCGCAAATGTCTGGTCACTTTTTTTTTTAACCTCTTTATGATGTTTTACTTTGTTTTCTACTCTGTCTTTTATTTCTGACCTCGCTTTATCTTGCTTTTATTTCAATGACACCTGGTCCGTGGTGATTACTTTCCCTTTTTCGAGTAATAATTTCCATTTGTTTGCACTACTGCGATCTATACTTTTTTTTTATACTTTTTTTTTTATACTTTCTAATTTTCCTACTTTCATATTCTTTAACCTTCTTCAAATGTGTATCGCGACAACTTTTTTTTTTTTTCAGCCTTTCGAATTCCACTGCTTTCATAATCTCTAACCTGCTCTGCATTTGTATAGCGCCAACGTCTGGATTGGACATGCTTTTTTTTTTTTCAATTCCACTTGTTCCGGGCTGATAATTACTTTCCTTATTTTCTGAATTTGCACCTAGATAATTCTTTCTTTTTTGCCTCTCCAACGCTTTTGAGTCTCTTTTCTCTGTGCTGCTTTCTTCTTCGCTTAGTCGTCTATGTTTCATTTATAATGTATTGTCCTTATATGCTTTATATGCGCTGAGAGCCCTGGATCTGTGTGTGCTCAAAGGCAAAACACGGCTGAGTGTGTTGCTGCCTGTGCTGTTATTTGATTGTAAGTAGGGCATGTCTTGCAAGAATCTCATGTTCTACGTCATCGCGAGACGGTCCTGGGTCAATCTCTTGGCACAAAGTCTCATGTTTAAGGTCCCAGCGAGACACTCTGTGGCCAATCTCTTTAGTCTCACGGGTCTTTTAAGTGTCTTCCGTGATCTTAATGTGAAGATCACGTCTCGTTGCCTTACTGTTTCTCTCCAGGATTTTTTTTTTTATAATAGAGAGATATTGGACTTCATTCACACAATAATTACTTATACTAAATAAATACTTATCCCCAAACACTGTTCGCCAGGTTTTACCTAACATGTCAGAATAACTAACACAGAAATGTCTAAGGACAGCAATAGTTCCATTCCAATTTCAAATGATGTATAGATCTAGGTTAAATATACTCATCAACATTTAGTACAACAGATCTGAATGATACATACAGTACAAGGCATTATAAAATAATTACATTACGCTTAAGACAGTGGACGAAACTGATAAAACAGTCTACTGTACTAGTAGTCCAGAGTCCATCTTAAAGGAATCAGTTAGTCAAAATGTGGCATGCTGTTATGCCAGTTCAGTATCTTTACCTTCAAAAGCAGAGGAGAAGCACAACAGCCGTAAGCAGCAGCTACTACCATTTTTTGAGTGTGGAAGAAAACCATAGGGTGATTATTTGTGCAGCAGCTAATGCAAAGCCTTGTTAGTGTTTGATGAACCACCTCAGAGATCACAGTGATACACAAAATATGGAGTACAGTCTATTTCTGGGGTGTGGGGGGAAAAAAAAAAAAATACTCCCATGTCTTCTTTAATGGCAGCTTGAGATTTATTACTACATGTGGAGGTCCACGGACTTTTAACATCCCATATAAATGAAAGTGCAAATAAAAGCAGCACCTTAGGGCAGTGTAAATTGTTTCTGCAATCATGATATAAAAGAGAAGTAACAAGCCGTGTGAAATTATATTGCCTGTGCTCATTAACACTTAGGTTGTTAAGTCATCCATATCTCAACTGTAGACATCCAACCCAGTTGGTATCACTGTGTCTCTAAACAGGTGCTTTATTATTACGGATTTCATGCTCGCAAGGAAATGTGTGTATGAAATCTGTTGCTTCTTACCTATCAGGGATCATCTTTTCTGGCCATGGCAGATTGAAAGATATTCTATTATGAATTAAGGTACAGGTCAGAATGAATGCTAGTAAAATTTTAAAACAAATGGTTTAAATAGCAAAATCATTCTTGAAAAGGATACGGAATGTAAGGCACAAAGCGAAAGCAAAATAATTTATGCATTTAATACTTTATGATTTTCATAGTATCAATATCCAAAAGACATTAAGGGCAAATTCTCTCTGTTGGGAGTCACCCAACGTTATTATATAAAGAATCCCTAGCAGCATACTTTATCTGTGCCTTTTAAGTTTACAGAAAAAAATTATATTGTCCTTGAAAAACTAGTGAAGTTACTTTAAGATTCACAACTATACCTGTGTACCCTCTGATGAAACATTTTAATGTTTGATCTCTGGTATGCTTAAGTATTACATGAAAGAAATTAGAACAGATATTTATTTCAAATTTATGATGTTTAAGCAAGATATCCTTATTTTTCTACATGTTTATAAGTTCCCAAATCACTGTTCCTCATAATCTCAGAACATGACTGGACTTGACACCATTATCATACCTGTCAACAGGTGTAGATGTGTTCTCAATAAAGCTGATTACTCGTTCCTTGACATTAACAGACTTAGACTTGAGAGCAAAAGTCATTTTGTTGACCAGGGACTTGACCCCTTTACCATCAACCAAGCTGTTTAAGGATTCACTCTGAATGGAACAAGAAACAAAATAATAACAACAGGTCAGAAAAGAAAACAGATGAATTACTCTTATGGCAATTGAATAAAAATGAGTTAAAAAAGAAATACAGAAATGAAGAAATTGTCTTCTTAACAAAAATTTTCAACTTCAGTCCATTAGAACTCACAACCTGCCCCCTCCTGGGTTCTGCTATTTTACTAATGAAGGTCTACACTCCTTTGGTAATACACTGTAATAATTTACCATGTAACTTCAAGTTTGAATTATTTTAAAGTTACCAAGTTTATTATTACAGCGATTAGGAAAATGTTTCCCAGTAGAATAAGAAATCCTGCTCAGTTAGCAAAATTAAAATATTTCAAGAAACTGCTTTGAATTAATTGTTCTTTTGTAAATATGTATTGCTCTGATTTATTAACATACCGGTATTGTATTGAAGTGCTCTGAAAAAGATACTGTAGGAGCTTTAGGATTATAATAACTTTTACAATATTAATTCTCCCAGCTAATTACTATAAGATAAACGGATTACCATCTATTAATATTTTGTTTGATACTTTCCATCATATTGCAGAAATTACATTTTAAAGGATTTAAGTGTTCTTGTGGAAATAAATCCATTCATTCACTTTTAATAATAAATGCACCTTTCACAGGATCTTTATGAGTGTGTACATGCTAATCTTCTACTTCCACAATAGAGAAATTAAAATGTGTTCCCTGACTGTACAAGATACTTTTGTAGAGATAGTATTATCTTATAAAGATAACAGTTCAATAATTTATTTGTATAAGACCAATACAATGTACTCTTTGAAGATGGTAGAGCTTCCAGTTACAGATTAAACAATGCAGCTGTTCCATAATCATAAAGAAAACTTACATCGGCAGAGGAGCTGATGCTGCCTCTAGAACCAGAAGTACTGACAATCCAGTGTACATAAACATTGTCTGGTCCATCCACATTGATATCAGCCAGGTGCTGTTGGAGTGCTGCAAGAGAGATATGACAGTTAATGGAAAATACTTTTAGCAACTCATAGTTTTCTTATCTATGATATAGCATCTGAAATTTAAGTAATGTGGTCTTTTAGCTAAAAATAAGTGGCCAAGAAACAATCAAGTATGGCATCTAGGGCAATTTTTATTGCAGAGGGTATTGTATTTTCAAATTTAACCTACAGGTTATACATTATTTGGCAGTAAATGGGAGGGGCATATGGGTTAAATAAGGATGCATATTATCCAAGTCTTTGTAAGCAAATCCTGGTTCTCTGCAATAAAGTATTACCTGACGATGTATACAAGACTTCATTTTATGCAGTATAGATCCACAATCTGTTATCTGCAATTCTGGATCAGAAAAAAAACTTTGAAAATCTAAAGTCCCTCCTGAACCAAGGCTTGACACTGATGCCTTTTTCATATATTGATGATCAGGCAATATTTTCAATGATCACCTTTATTGGCAATTTTCAAAAGAATAGATTAGTTGTAGCCTGCTCTAAAGTTGATTGTGTAGTTTATGATTTTTGTCGTAATTATTTATTATGATATTACAATTCTGGTAACTTTACAAAATCTTGCAACTTTAGTAAAAAATGCCTAAATGAATAAAACACCAGGGTCATCAAAATGTTCATTTGAATATTTGGTACAATTAAGTTCATGGTGATTCCCTAAAATCATATTATGAAAATGAAAACAGTGGGTTAAAAGATCTAACATTGACTTTTTGTTTTTCCTAAGACTAGTTCAGAAAACAATCACCATTTTATAAATATGCACATACAAACAGGACAAACTGCTTGTGCATCAGATAACGTAAAAAGCACTTTGTTTTATCATGCACAGCAAAACATCAGTGTTAAGTTAAAAACCTGTACGTAATGCAAAATTAACTCACTCATTAACCAGTCACTATTTCTTATTTAGTTAAAAAGCTGTTAAAAATTTGTCAGAATGTACATCTGGCACAGTAAGAAAAGACATTTAAATATATCAATATTTAGGATAAAAAAAAATGCTTTGACTAAATTAAATTAAAATTGAACCTTATGCAAACAAAGGCTGCTACTAGAAGCTAACTGGAAGGCATATACTGCAGAGAATCTCAAAAAAGATGTGCTTAGCAAGTTGTGTCCTTTGGTACACGCACTACTTCCTAATCTGTCCACGGCTTCTTACCCCTTGTGATGCGGTATAAAATACATACAAATACGTCAATTGCGCTTATATACAAAAACTTTGATGAACAGTATGGGGGAATGGGTAGCCCGTGGTGGTGAAATACATGTAATACTGCAGTGGATTGAGGTGTTCCCGTGAATGTCAGACCATTTTGTGTTGCTACACTATGGTTCACAAAGAAGAAACAGTAAAGTGTCTGGAAAATGTAGACTTGTACAACACAAGCCCAGAGAGAAAGCATGCTTTGTAAAGTTTAACCATTTGCACAGCTCAGTAATGGAGACTTTCGTCCAAGGAACGAGGACAAGCAGGAGGTGGACTTTGTACATAGTTCACTATATTATTTCTTTTCACCTGTTCTTTTCTGTACAATGATTAAAATGTCCAATTCACTGCATGAACAATGTTTATGTGCAACCTGGAAACATCAATGTTGTATGTAGTAAGTTAAATTAAACCATGATTCAGTGGTTTTGATCTAAACCCTCCAAAACTTTGTAAAGATACAAGACTACAGATTAAATTCAAAGATGTGCTATAAGAGAAATATTATTATTACCAAAATTACCATTATTTCTACTAATTCCTTTTTGTGAATTGAAGTTTCCTGTAAAATTGACCATCAAGAAAAGCCATGATCAGTCACTAAGAAAAGCAAGTATTGATCTACGGCAGAAATGTTTTACTCATTAAAGCATTAAGACCTTATGATTTGTACAGTCAAGCAAGCATAGCACTTAAAAATAAAGCACTTCACAAAAGTGGTATTTACTGCTTGCACAAAGTAGTGTAATTCATTAATCTAAATAAGAAACATGCAAAATTGTCTGTGGTTGCTAAAACACATTAAATGCAGTCAATAATCAAGTTTTTCTTTTTTCCCCCCAAACCTATGGTTTCTTTATGGACTGAGAGGCCAGAAAAAGTCCTATTTTCTACCATCTTTTTATAACATAAAGAAAAGCACACTTACTCACAGTAGTTCACAAATCAAGAAACTGTGATCTTTAAGTATTTGTACTTATCTTTAGTATTTTTTCCCTCATTTTATTTGCGATACTAGAATTGAGACCAACTTACAAATAATCTGTAAAAGGAATTTTGAGTGTTTATCAGAAAACTATTAAGTTAATAATGGGGACTAGAAAGAATATTTCCACAAGTCAACCATCATTCCCAAGTTATACCATAATAATGCAACCAGCAATGAAACCAGCCATGAGAGAAAACATATATATTCTGCCAAGAAAGACTTGGTGGTGCTTTTAAAAATCTACACTAAATACCTCTTGGTACTGGAAATAGTCAAATCACAGTACACAAGTAAGGACTCAGTAAAAATATTCTTCACTTATTAACTAAACATTAAATACAGTTCCTACTCTGAATAAGGTTTGTGTAATTGCTAAATGTACTATCAAAGCATTCATTTGATCATCTGCTGTGCACTGATAGAAGTACAAATTCAAATGTTGATCAAAGGTCAACCAAACGTTTTGATTTTTTTGAGTTGGTAGAAGCGTATTCATATGTTCTGGTCTTAAGAAAGGCAGAATGCTTTGACTGAAATGTACACACTTTTCAGTTTAAAGGGTATATGTAAAAGTGTTGGAACTCCAATAACAGAAAATTTTAAATGAAACTACAATATTTGTTTGTATATAAATCTTAGAATGATTAGCCTCTAGTCATAAAAATAAAAAAGAAAGAGTATGCAAAAATACAATATGCATAGCATCTGAAATAAAATCTGCTGTATTTTAATCCTCTAACTGACCTGCTGTAATTCTATAATTAACTTCTTTATAGTAAACAAGCAAATGTTATCTTTGTAACTCACCCATAAACCCTCCTTTGCAAATGCTGACATACTCCTTATTTTTCTGAAATAAAAGCATGTAAAGAATTAGAAAGTTTTCAACATCTACTCATCAGAAAAAATACTGATGCACATCAATTATTACCATTTTATTTAGCTTATTATAAATTTGCTTAATTCAATTACAGCAACTTAACATAAATTGCCAGCACTCAGTAATTGCACAAAATCCCCAGAAATATTAAAAGAAAATCTGTTAAAGAGAATTCCATTCAAGTTATTTTTTTTGGTATAGCTCACTTCATTGAATGCATGCACAAAATGCAGTGAGAAGTTTGCTTGTAAAATTCAAGTGTAAATTTTACAAATTACTAAAAAAAGGATTAGTACACATAAAGACACAGATTTGTTTAAATACATGGGATAACAAAGTAGTATGAAACTGAATAGCATGAATATAACCAACAATATCTGTCCATTAATTAATTGTTGAACTATGTCCAATAACAAAAGGAGGAGAAGACAAAAACTCCAATGAGCACCATCCCTGCAGAAAACAAATGTCTGGGAGGTCCATAATCAATTGTATAAGAGGAAGTTAAGGACAAAGTGAGACACAGTCTCAGTCCTACAGAGCTAGGCTAACTAGACTTCCACCCCACCCCCTCTTGGGCATATATAGTAGAGTCTAATCTGATGACAGAATATTTCCATCCCATGATTTGAAAGGCTCCTGTTATCTTAGATGACGTTTGATTAATTAATTTAGACATTAAAAGTCTTCTCATATTGTTAAAAATTCTTAGTGTCCTTCAAAGATAACAGGATTACTCCATTATCCTTTAGCAAGAAATAAAATGTTCACTTCATTCTACTGCTAGAGCTCACAATGCACAATACATTTCAAGGCAGGTTGCAAACCCTAATTAACAAACAAAGCATATTGTTAAGTGTTGTTAATTTAAGAAACACCGACAAACTAATAATTAAACAAGCTGGAAAATGTATGCATGGCATAACATTAATGTGCATTCAACAACTACATTAACTATTATGAGAATTGGAGCATTTAACATTTTTTTTTTACCTTAGTCAGTAAATTATTACATTTTTGTTTATTAAGTATTTTTGCAATGATTAGTTATATTCAAAAATAACAGTGACAATAGAACGTAATTACATGTGTTAGTAGACGGCATTACTTTATAGCAGCACTTGACAAAGGAGTTAAAAACAGAGCACAAATAGGTCTGTGGTGGCCCAATAGCCTTTACATACAGGAGATTCTAATTCAAGTGACGTGAAAATAAGACTGATTGATGAATGTTAGCAGTGGAAGGTCTGTGTTACCAGAATTGGAAAAGTACCAAAAAACAAAAATTTGAAAATGGTACAATACGACCACTTTGGAATTTTCAGTGCCAGAAGGAAACATCAGCTTTCCTATCAATCCCCCACCTGCCATCCGCCATACTTGCTATTACAAGTTGTGGAGAAACGTCCATGTCATCAACTTCATTAAACATAACTACATGCTTCAACATGATAGGAGCTTCACAGGGGAATTATTGCTTCAACATGACCTGGACTTCAAAGGCAAACTATTGCTTTGACATGCTCTGGGGATCACGGGGACACCTTTTATTGTTTTCCTTGTGATTTGAACTTTAAGGAGAAAGCTTATTTCTTCAATGTGATTAGAACTTCACAGCTGGCAAGATAGGATAGGAGGCTAAAGTTAGATTGGGGGTTTTAGAGTTTTTCCTTATATGCATCAGAACCATTTTGGTACCAGTACTAAGGTCTGAATGCTGATATCGATACTGAAATCAAAATTTTAGTACCGATCCAATACTAGTCTATGACTATCTATGGTTGTTTTCATGAAGATAAGATTTTTGAAATAATACTCTATAGAGTAGGATCAAATAATTAACTAATAAAAAATAACTTTTAAAACAAATGACCAATATTAGTATAAAAGAATTATCAATACTATCTAAATAAGATCCCCATCTAGCTAGTGATATTAGAGAAAACAGTAATTAATAACAATAATTCATTTTGATTGTGGAACTGCTGGTCTACAGTCAACAAAACAGAGTTTATTCACTGATGAGAGTATGAGGGCAGGTATCCTTACGTCCAAGAGCTAGAGATTCATCCCCCTTGGTAATGTTTGCAACTTTACTACTTTTGAGTACCATGAATTTACAATCTCATTTCCAATTAACACAAACATTATTGTTATTTAGCACCCCAAAGTTTTGCTCAAGACCTTCCCTGATGAGCTGGATGGATTCTCCCCTCCCAGATGACAGCAGTCCACTTTTATTTCTCAGTGACCTTAACATCCACCTGGACAGCATTTCTGGTGCTGACTTTCTTGCTCTTCTTTCCTCCTTCAACATCACACAACTCCACATCCCACCGACTCAAAAGACTGATAATCTGCTGGAACTTGTTCTGTCATGCAACTTCACACTCACAAATGGAACTGTCTCTCCTTTACACACATCTGACCACTTTTTCATTCAGTTCTCTCTGCTGCTTCTCTCTTCTCACTGTTCTCCTCCCCACACTGTATCCTTCCGTCATCACCTCCGCTCCCTCTCTCCCATCCATTTCTCTTCCATAGTTTCCTCTCTGCTATCCCTCCTCCTTACCACTTTTCTCTTGACAACAATACTGCCATAGACACCCTTTGCTCGAATCTGCCCTCCTGCTCTTTCTTCCAGGCCTGCACATGAAAGACATTCCTCTCCCTAGCTCTCTGAAGCACTCTGCAATCAATGGACTGAGCTCAGGACAGCCAATAAGAAATGGAGGAAATCAAGGGTTACGGCAGCCCTGGATAAGTGCCAGTCCCTTCTTGTATCTTTTCTTCTACCACCATAAATACCCACGCTATCTGTTCTCCGCATTCACCTTGCTTCTTAACCCTTCTCCCCCAACCTCCTTGACTGCTGATGACTTTGACACCTCTTTTCAGAATATGGAGGCTGCTATCAGTAGTCAGTTTATTCACTGATGAGAGTATGAGGGCAGGTATCCTTACGTCCAAGAGCTAGAGATTCATCCCCCTTGGTAATGTTTGCAACTTTACTACTTTTGAGTACCATGAATTTACAATCTCATTTCCAATTAACACAAACATTATTGTTATTTAGCACCCCAAAGTTTTGCTCAAGACCTTCCCTGATGAGCTGGATGGATTCTCCCCTCCCAGATGACAGCAGTCCACTTTTATTTCTCAGTGACCTTAACATCCACCTGGACAGCATTTCTGGTGCTGACTTTCTTGCTCTTCTTTCCTCCTTCAACATCACACAACTCCACATCCCACCGACTCAAAAGACTGATAATCTGCTGGAACTTGTTCTGTCATGCAACTTCACACTCACAAATGGAACTGTCTCTCCTTTACACACATCTGACCACTTTTTCATTCAGTTCTCTCTGCTGCTTCTCTCTTCTCACTGTTCTCCTCCCCACACTGTATCCTTCCGTCATCACCTCCGCTCCCTCTCTCCCATCCATTTCTCTTCCATAGTTTCCTCTCTGCTATCCCTCCTCCTTACCACTTTTCTCTTGACAACAATACTGCCATAGACACCCTTTGCTCGAATCTGCCCTCCTGCTCTTTCTTCCAGGCCTGCACATGAAAGACATTCCTCTCCCTAGCTCTCTGAAGCACTCTGCAATCAATGGACTGAGCTCAGGACAGCCAATAAGAAATGGAGGAAATCAAGGGTTACGGCAGCCCTGGATAAGTGCCAGTCCCTTCTTGTATCTTTTCTTCTACCACCATAAATACCCACGCTATCTGTTCTCCGCATTCACCTTGCTTCTTAACCCTTCTCCCCCAACCTCCTTGACTGCTGATGACTTTGACACCTCTTTTCAGAAT
Source organism: Polypterus senegalus (assembly GCF_016835505.1). NCBI lineage: Eukaryota > Metazoa > Chordata > Cladistia > Polypteriformes > Polypteridae > Polypterus > Polypterus senegalus. Next base: position 184,871,332 of record NC_053155.1, on the reverse strand, counting down.
ATGGAGGCTGCTATCAGTAGTCAGTTCTCACTGCCATTTATTATGCCTCCTCCCAAATATCACCCAACACTCTCTGCCACTGTTTCCAACCTTCTCTAACCAATCATCCCAATACCTGTCCACTTGACCACCCCTCCCACCTTTCACATCTTCTTTAGGCCATCTTTCCATCACTCATCTCTGCAATTACACACCTAAAAGCTTAAATGACTTGGCACCTGTCTACTTGTAGGAGCTTCTTGTTCCGTATTCTTCTGTCAGAACCTTGCGATCCTCTGATCTTCAGTTACTCCATATCCCCAGAATAAAGCTTAAAACCAGAGGAGGCAGAGCATTTTCGGTAATAGCCCCCAGTTTGTGGAACAGCCTCCCCTTGCATTTGAGAGCGGCCCAGAATCTTAATCATTTTAAAATCCTGCTTAAGACACATCTGTTTTCATGTGCATTTAATTCCTCTTGATTTTATGTAGTTAATTTCATCTTATTTATTATTATTATTATTATTACTTATTTTGTTTTAATTTTATTGATTGGTTTAGTATAGTAGTGTGCAATGTATATTGAGTATATATGCGCTGTGTAGTACCTGCTAACCTTTTTGTCTTTTAGTTGTACAGTACTTTGGTCAATGAAAGTTGTTTAAAGGTGCTTGATAGATAAATAAATAAATAAATAAATAAATAAATAAATAAATAAATGGTGCCATCACCAATAAATTGCATGATGTGCTGTCTTGCCTGAAAACTGGGGATATGTATGTCAGAATGCTGTTTAATGATTTCAGCTTTGTGTTGAACACAATCATTCCCCAACAGTTGGCGAGGAAACTCTCTCTGCTGGGCCTTGGATTCTATACTTTTTGATAGAGGCCACAGTCAGCATGCATTAGCAGCAGAACATCAAACACCATCAGGCTGAGCATAGGTATCCCTCAAGGCTGCATGCTGAGCCAGCTGCTGTTCACGCTGCTCACTCAGGATTGCACCACCAAGTATGAGTCCAACATCATTGTCAATTCTGTAGGTATTACAACCTTATTCAGCAACGATGATGAGACATTATACAGAGATGAGGTTAAAACATCTGATGAGGTGGTTTAGTGAAAATAATCTGTCTCTAAATGTCAAAAATATAAAAGCGACGCTTGTTGACTCAGGAGAACATTGGCTGACTATTCCACACTGCTCATCAATGGCTCCAAATCTGTGGAGAGAGTCAGTAGCAACAGGTTTCCTGGTGTGTACAATTCTGATGATCTCTCCTGGACAATTAACACCAACTCTGCTGTCAAGAAGGCAAAACAACATCTCTTTTCCGCAGATACTGAAGCAAATTAGCTTTCCACAACCAATACCTACCACCTTTTACAGAGGAACTGTGGAGAGCGTCCTGACAAAGTGTATAACTGTGTGGTTTGGGAACAGCAAAGCCCATGAACGCAAGATTCCACGGCGTGTAGCGAGGACAGCTGAGAGGATCATAGGGGTCTCCCTCTCTTCAATCCAAGACATTTTTCAGACATGCTGTCTGCGTAGGGCTTCCACCATTGTAGAAGATGGCTCTCACCTATTATGCATACTTTTTGACCTCTTGCTAACAGGCAGAACATACTGCAGCATTAGGACCAGCACAGCCAGGTCCTATAACAGTTTCTTTCCCTAAGCTGTCAGACTTCTGAACTCCTACATGTCACCCAGCACCATATCCCTAATAACATTTCATAAATTATGTACTGTCACTTTACTATGGACATTGAGCTTTATAGTCCTGCATATTTTGTTTTGTTACATTGTATTGTTGCAGTAGTTTTAGTAATGTTATGGTGTATGTTAAATGTATGTTGTTTTGCCTATGCACTGGAGACTGTAAGGAATGAAATTTCATTCAACCATTTACTATGTGTACAGATGAGTGACAATAAAAGAACCCTTCCATGTTGGTCCTCCTTATTTTATACACTCTGCTGATGTGAAGATGGGAGTGTCTAAATACGGTAACTGTCCCAGCATTGTTACCTTTTAAAACTTCAGCACAGAAACTGTAGTGAGCTTATAGTCAGGTAGTGAGATATCTGTGCTATCAAAGCATACACAAATCTATTTCTGAACTAATTCCATAATGGGATACCAGTGGCAATAACAAAATCCTGAAAATAGAAGTAGGGAAATAAGTAAGGATTATAGACATAAATGACAGAATAAAGTGTGGAAACAACGCACCAACCTGTAAAAAGTGTGCCAGAACCATGTTCATGTACATATCCTCCTCTTCACGGCCGCTGCCCATGAAACAAAGGTGCTCCCCACTGGCAATGGACCCTGACTCAATAGATTGTTTCTGGGCCTCTAGCAAAGTCTTGACTGATAGAGCAAACTCTGTTGGGTTCTGCAGCATCTGTTAAATAAATTTTAAAAAATAATATACAGTGGACGCACTTGCTAATCGGTCTTAAGAAATAAAGAATTATAAAATTATTTTGTTAATTTGTATAAGATTAGATGCTTAGTCATCTATTCTTAACTTAAACAAAACTGCCATCAAAAATGCACAAGATGAGTTATTTTGAACATGCATTTGGAAGGATTTACTTCCTTATGCTAATCGCTGTCTTGTGATGTAATAAACAATTTAATAAATCAATCAACCAACAAAAAAACAAAATAAGAAAAAGAGGATATCTATAATACTGTGTATTTGAAGTAAAACAGACAAATTCTGGGATAATAACCCTATCTCTTACTCAAAATGTGACTTGCTGTACTAAATACAAGCTTGCTCAATGTCCATACTCAGACAAGCAGCTTCCAATTTAACTAAAGAACAAAATGAAAAGGTCTGAGCTTATTAAAACAACTTCTATTAATTTTTGCCCTCTTTGTTAACGGGGTTTTCTTTATTTCCACTCAGAGTTCGGCAGGGCAACATACATGTCTAACGTGGCTCTTTCCATTCACTGGATGACTTCAGATTCCATTTTCCTCAGTTTATTACTCCAGTGGTTTTCAATGTTCATTCCTCAGAGCCCCTTATGACTGAAGGTTTTTGTTCCAACCTGTTTCTAAATCAGTAAGTCATTGTTACCTTTAGTTGATCTTATTGTTTAATTATCTGACCCATTTTTATCCTTTTATTTTGCATTTATAAAAGAGCAGTAGTGTAAGACGAACACTTTAGAGAAAATTAATACGTGTTTTTGCTGTATCTTTAAATGCTTACTTTGCTCTACATTTTCAATTCACCTTTTCTGTAGTGTTTGCTTTCTTAGTTGTATTTGAATACAATTAATGTTGAGCAGAGTAGACTAGTACAAATGACTCTCAACGAAGCAGCTACTTCAGTGTTACTCACTTGTGTGCTTATTAGTAAATAATTGCCTAAATAGCTGGAACTTTAAGAAATTAAAATATACCTTTAAAAGAAAAAAGAATTAATTCTTACCCATCTAACACATATGTATTGTTGCTTCATTCTGGAAAAATACTGAATTGCTATCTTTTACTTTCTAGATGGTTATAAAAAAACAAACTAAGAAATAATGACTTTCTTAATCACTGGAAGTCATCTGTAGTAAAAACCAGCTGATCAATCTGAGCATCACAAAATGAAACTGGACAAGGCACACTTGATCTGCCTTTTAGGATGTGAGATATTTCTCTCTTTTTTTTTTAAATGCACACACAGGAACACAAAATAGCAGTGCAGTCAAACAACATTTGTAATGCAAACAGGAGTACTCAAAGTACACTTGATTATCAATATCTGTCCCTAATATTAACAGTACATCCGGAAACTATTCAAGCATCTAATTAAATCGGTGTCTGTGTTCTTAATGCTGAAATAGTGTGATGTTCTAACCAACACCCATAAAATGAACAAAGGAACAACAAATTTGTGAGCATTACTGACATTTCATCCTGTTAAAGCTCAAATAAAAAGCTAACCTTTGGTCTACACCTTGTTTATTCAGACATAAAAAGGTGTTTTTTATGCTCATTCCAGCATTTCCAAAACTGCCCACTTTTGAGATTTTGATGTTGAAAGCCATACTGATGCAATTTCACAGGTATGTTTTAAATAGTAAATTTCTAAAAATTCTGTTAATATTGGAATGTACCACATAAACATGGATATGCTTTGAAAAAGATCAGAGTTAATAATGCAGTATGATTATTTAGTCACATACAGTGCAAAGATAGCTACTCACAAGATCAGAGTCCAAGTGGAAGGCTGTTGAAAGATGTCCGGCATTATACTGCTCAGCAGGTCTGCAATCAACCACAAAGAATCTCACACCATCCTGAAAATGAGATCAAATATATTAGACTGACATAGATGAAAATTATAATGCAGCAATCCCTAACTAGGCCCAGAAAAAGACCACAGATCAATTTACCTAGAACCTTTAAATGATCTCACAAATCAGAGCACATACCCCCAGTTGCTGATTGGCCTGGAGAATCTCTGGCACAGATATTGGAAGGCAGAGGGCTTGACTCAGATCCATATCTTCATCTTTCAGTGCTACCAGACTGCTTCCAAATAGATTTTGGTTATCCTGCATAGGAATATGAAAATATGTTCCAAGAATTACAGATTCCCATAAAAATGTCTAAACTTGCAAAATGTTAAGATTAACTAAAATAATTTCAATTAAACAAATACTATACAAAGTTGACATGTCTTCCTACATAAAATGTGGCTGACAGGTGAACTTTAAGACATGTTATTTTTTTGCAGGTTCAGATCTGGAATATAATAATAATAATTACCAGAATATAATAATAATGGGGTCCACACAAAAGCATTTTAAAAAAAAGGAGCTGTTCTCCCTTTTTCAAACACAACAGAACAACTTTAAGTCAATCGACACTATCCGAGTTTCTCACAGAACCTACTGGTCAGCTTCCTCATTGGCTCTCCTAATGTATGATTTGAAGAAAAAAAAATCCTTTTAAAGGTAAATAAGATAAACATGAGTTGAGGGCACTGTTATATGAAATGTAACAGATTTAAAGTGAATAAAGATCAAATTTACACTTTACTCAAGGAAATTTTATATATACCAAGGCATTTTATTATGTTATGTTTTATACAGTATTTATAAATCTCACTCTGTAATAGATAAAGTACTGAATAGTACAAAAAAGTAGCATAAAGTGACCATTTTGCAGTTTTACTAGATTTAGAAGAAGCGTAACTAACTATTAATGAAGATACTGGTAATGTACTGGTAATTAAGTTTTTGTGAGATAAATAACCACCACTTGTATGATTTATTAGTCTGGTGGTTAACTTGGCAAAATACAAATATTACAGCTATTTAAATTTAAATATACAGCAAGCCTTTCATGGCAGTATTACATCCAAGGTAGAAACCAAGCTCAGATGAGGAGCCAGCCAAATGCAGGGACAACTCATGCTCACTTAAGGCCAAATGAGAATTGCAATTAACCTAACATGCACATCACTGGGATGCGAAAAACAGAGAATCCAGAGGGAAAAAATCTAAGCAGACACACAAGGACAAACTCCACCCAGACAGCTATTGTGTATGGTGTTGAAATTCAGGGTGATGGACCCATTACGCAGCATTATTAATCCTTGTGCCATCTTGTTGTCCCATTACATTAGAATGTATATTTGTCAACGAAAAAATGCTTAGGTATATACGTTTGTTTTTTTTTTGTTTTTTATAAAGTGATAAATGGCTTTCCGTGCATAATCACCATTTTTTTCTTTAGTTCACCAAAAATGTGCCACAATAGTTTTCAAATATTACAAAATGAAACAATTTTGCCTGCTCAAAAACAGTATGTAGCATACGTGCATAATACTGTTCTTCATCTGTTGAGAATAGAAAAAGGAGAGACATGCTGTTAATATTAAAAAAAAATATTAACATTCATATTTTAAGAAATAATTATATGTACATTATAATATCTTGACAGCATACATCCTCATGTAATGGACCCTAGGCACCAGTCACTAAAATTAGAACGGGATTTTATTCCAGTTTTCTTCAGCGTGTTGAGTTTGACATTCACCACGCACCACTATGTGTCTGGAGCCAAGCCAAGGAAACTGCTGGCACTTACTCTTTGAAGAAGTAACTTTACTCTCGTTACTAACCAAACTATTGAAATGGACATTTTTAGGAGTTCTACTCTATGAGCTGACTCTTTCCTGGATGATGAAAAAGCTTACCTGTTTGATGCCTCCTTTATATCTGAACTAGGAGTCTCACAAGTAATAAAGTTACTCAATTAAAAAAAATACATGATTAAAAGTGACCTCTGTGAGTAATCAACAAAGTATGGATTAGGGTCCTAGCAGAAAGAATTAGAATTTGTCTGTGGTTTGGGAGCACTGTTTTTTTTTTATAAAGAAAATAAAATTGCCTGTCAACACTGTAAAACAAAATTAGCGTATCATTAAGGCACAACAAATATGCAGCAGCATCTAAAAACAAGAAATCCAGGTATCAACCAAGACTGATGCCACAGGGTGCAGTAATGCTTACTGTGGACAGTGTACAGTTGTAGTGTGCTATTCAACTTATGGCTTTCTTACATTTGCTGTAGATCTCTGCTGGCTCTACAAATTTCCTGATGTCTGTGCTTCAATTCTCCTAGTTTAATCAGTATGACAAACTTAGACAAATTCTGAACTCATCTTAGATACTTTTAGAACACAGCAAAGCCTAATGATGAGTTCAAAAATGGATCCTCCTGATGGTTTGCAAATGGTTATCTTGTATTTTAAAAAACAACCCTATCTACTAATTACTTACCAATGCAGGCTCCCAAGGTGATTTTTTGGGATGTATACCAAATATAATAAAATATAATCAAATATCAAATATAATATCAAATATAACAATAAAAAACAAAAACTCATGAATATTCATAACAGAATACTGACATTTTTCAGATCTCTTGAATGCAATTTTAGTTATCTTGCCAGCTGGTTTTCTCACAGCACTATACATACTAGGCTGGCATCTGTAAAGCATGGAAGGTGCCCGTGTATCTTATTGTAATTAAATAACTTTTTATTTTTTCCCCAATTATCAGCTGTACGTAAAAGTACAGTGTACCTGGTTAGTAATGCTATAATAAAATGTCATTTGGCAAATGAAAGCCATCTATTAATGGCTTAAGACTACTGGTTACAGAGAAGACACTTTATTTCCATTGCACATTCATTTGTGCTTTTTTTAAAAGTTGATGAGTTGAGGCCACATATGAAGTAATTAATTGGAGAATGTCACTAATCATTTCAAAATGAAAACTACGTCACAATACATCATAAAAAAGCTACTAAAAAGCTAATCAACACCAATTTTTTTACTGGATTAAAGTCTGTCCTGTACCTAGTAGAAATCTCACACCCCCTTCCCCCAAAGTCACAGTCAGTTGTGCAGTACCCATTCTGGTAAGGTTTGAAGACAAATGAGAGCAGTAGAAAAGCTTACAATATATTTTTAAAGAGAAAATCTTGTACATCAAAGAGTAAGTTAACATATGATTTTAGACAAGGATAATTTTGGCTGATAACAGCAGTACAACAGAAGTGAGAGGGTACCATTTTAATTTGAACAGCTTAAATTCTGCACCTTTTTACATACATTTTATCAGGCCTAACTGAATAGCTTGAAATACTGCTTATGTGTTTATATTTTTCATAAAGAGATTTTTCAGATTTCTAGTTTATCTTTATCCAGTATAATATTTTAAAGACTTTAAAATGAGACGTCTAGTTTTTTTTTATTTAGTTATGTAAAATTTTAATGTATAGTGTTTGACAGATTAATTGATGAAACAACCTATACATACTCAATTATCTATATATTCAACAGTGTCTGCACTACACTGAGCTTAAGCAGACTTTAGATTGTATCATCACTAGGAAATGCCCTGACCCCATAAACCTTCTTCTGAATATTTCTACTATGCAATCAGTTATCTGGTCTGCAGTCATAGATGGTAAAACAGTAAAAAATAAATCAATAAACAAAGGTTATTGCCTACTAGTCATTCAATGTAGCATAAGAGTACTTTCAGTACATTAAATATATCACCAGAGGAACCCAAACCTTTCACTGCCCACAGGCAGAAAAATCTATATAAATGAAAAATATGCACAATTTTGCATTCCCAAGAAAAATGTACCTTTCTTAAAGAAAGTGGGGTTTTGCTGTAATAGTAGTGTGCTAAAGCGAACAGATCTTCAATATCTTCCACTTCCAAGTGGGCTGGTGATGTCTCAAGCACATCTAATAAAAAAATATGTAAAATAATATAATAAATAATAAATAGACACAATCTTTTGATGAAGTCTTAGCTCTGTTCAGTTTTCTGCATTACTACATAATTTCAGCAACAAAATATTTAGTAAAAGAATTACTTGAACTAAAATAGGCACATTATATAGATTCTATTCATATATACACATAGACTTGACGATGCATGACTTGTGAACCAACAAGTCAATGAACAGTAATGCTTGCTTTGACAAAATTCTTACAATGTATACATTTTTCAAAAACTGCACATAAGTATTAAAGATTTGAGAGAATTGTTATGCCAGAAATTAGAGTTCTGCCAAAATGAAAAAAGTACATTGTTATCATTATACTCTGTTACTGTAGACACTGGCTTTTTGGTTATGGGCTAGGATGTAACACTTACTAATGAGATCCTCTTTGCTGTTATATTCCTGTGTCAAGATGCTCTCCCTAAAAAAATAAACGGGAGAATAAATACAATTACGACTATATGATAAATGCAAAAACAAATTTACAAATAAAGCAGCATCACAGAAACAAAGAAAACAGAGAAATTTACTACCATCAATTTAATCATACTATCTATTGAAGCTCCATGTTACCATTTATCATTGACTGAAGAATGCAGTCAAGCAATAATAGTTATCTTGGACTGGATTGGATTTACTTTATTGTCACACAAAACATACAACAAGGAGTGCACAGCTGAATGAAATGCGTTTCTCCAGACTAAATGTACAAACACAAACTTACAGACAAGTGCATGTTATAAAACAACAGAAAAACAGAATAGATAGCATAAGCAGACAGAATATATACTGTGCATAATCCAATAGACAAATTGGTGAATAATGTTAATATAATAATATGAATAATAATACATAATACACAGACATAACAGCATTTTAGGAGATGCAAAATTCTGAAATATATATGTTCTGTGTCTGTGTGTGTGTTTTCAGGAATTTAACAGTCCTCATATGTCAGCATGCAGTTTGTTATTAGTGAGAGTTGAGTAGTCTGATGGCCCATAGGAAAAAACTCCTACGGAGTCTGGCAGTCTTGCACAGCATACTTCAATAGCTTTTGCCAGAGAGCAAAAGTTTGAACAGACCATTCTCTGACTTCTGACTATCTTAGTAGCTCTCCTAAGGTAGCATGACAAGTACAGATAATGTATACATGGGAGGGTGGTTGCAATTCATTTTTCTGCCATCTTCACCACTCTCTGGAGGGACTTCTATTCCGAAACAGTGCAGCTGCCATACCAGACTATAAAGCTGTTGGTCAAAATGCTCTCTATAGTACCTCTGTAGAATGCTGTGAGGACAGGTTGGGGGAAGTTTACTGTCCTAATCTTTTGCAAAAAGTGAAGGCGCTGCTGAGCTTTCTTGACAAGGGAGGTGGTGTTTGTATATCATGTCAGGTCATTCAAGATGTGCACCCTGAGGAACTTGGTGATTCTTTCTGACTCCACAGTGATGCCATGGATTATAAGTGTAGTATGTGCCATGCATTTCCACCTTAAGTCAACAATGATCTCCTTCATCTTGTTGACATTCAGTGACAGGTTGTTGTTGTCACACCAGATGAGTTAGTTCACTTCCTCTCTGTAAGCAGAGACATTATTGGTGCTGATGAGGCCCACCATTGTTGTGTTGTCTGCAAATATGATAATATGATTCAAGTCATGCCTTACACAACAGCTGTGAGTCATCAAAGTGAACAAAAGGGGGCTCAGAACACAGCCCTGAGGGACCCCAGTGTTCATGCTGATGGTCTCAAGAGATGTTTTTTCCAACATGTACAGTCTGGGGTATGTATGTGAGGACATCCAATATCCAGTTGCATAAAGGGGTGTTGATTCCTAGTTGGTCAAGTTTTCTTACCAAGTGCTGGAGGTTAACTGTATTGAAAGCAGAGATAAAGTCAATACAGAGCAGCCGCACATAACTATTCTTATTTTCCAAATAGGCCATGGTCAGATGGAGTGTTGTCGATATACAGTAGAATTATCAGTGGAGCACTTAGGGGCAGTATGCCAACTGAAGTGGATCGAATATTGGAGGGAGTTTGGATGTTATACGAGCCTTGACCAGCTTTTCAAAACTCTTCATCACGATGGGGGTGAGAAATATAGGGTGATAGTCATTGAGCACTGATGCTGGCGACTTCTTTGGAACTGGTATGATATTAGTGGCCTTGAAGCATAGAGGTACGATGGCGTGTCTCAAGGAAGTATTATAAATGTCTGTAAGTACGTGCATCAGTTGATCAACATAATCCAAGTACACACACTGGTATGTTGTCAGGACTTTCCGTGGGAAGACCCTGAGCAGTATTCTCCGAAAACCAGTTGGGTCAAGATAGAGTGCTGGGAGCGGATTTCATTGTTCTTTTCTTCAAATCAGCTAAAGTAAGTGTTAAGTGTACTGAGAAAATCAATATTGTCATCACAGAGTGGTGGAGGAGACATGTAGTCTGTGATCAACTGTATGCCTTGCCATAGATACCTGGTGTCTATTGAATTACTGAAGTGACCCTGGGTTTTCTGTCTATAAGCATGCTTTGATACTCTCACACCCCAATTCAGGTTGGCTTGTGTAGATCTAACATTTTTCTCCCCAGATTTGAAGGTAGCATTTCATGCTCTCAGAAGCGTATGCACCTCCCTGGTGAACCAGGGATTCTGGTTGGCACGCAGGGTGATATTATTATTGACAGTCACATCTTCCACACACTTGGATATGAATCCAATCACAGACTGATGTGTGGGTTGACAGTGGCAGCCTTTCTAAACAAATTCCAGCCTGCGCATTGAAAACAGTCCTGGAGTGCCGAAAATGCTCCCACTGGCCAAATCATTATCTGCTTCACAGATGGCTTTGTTCTAGTTAGCAGTGGCCTGTAGACTGGAATAAGCATAACAGAGAGATGGTCCAAATTTCCAAGGTAGGGGAGGGGAGCAGCCCTAAATGCCAGTTTGAAGTTTTTGTAAACAAGGTCTAATGTGTTTTCTCCCCTGGTTGCAAGGTCCACATGCTAAAGACTCCAGCTATAATACAAACACAGTCCGGATTAGTATTTTACATCATGATGATGGACGGATACAGCATGGATAGTGTGTCTTTTGTGTTCGCACTGGGAGGAACGTATACAGCTATGATGCTAATAGCTGTGAATTCCTTTGGTAAGCAGAATGGTCAGCACTGCAGTATTAGAAACTCTATTTTGAGAACAGCAGCTTGAGACAATTTCATTTACTAGTGCACCAACTGTTGTACGTGTAAATACATACACCTCTTCCCCAAGACTTGCTGCTAAGATTATGGCTCTTGACTGCACTGAATGTTGTTAGTCCATTCACATGAAATAGACAACAAAAATCAATGGAAGCACAAATTTATATTTGTTATTTGTCCAGATATCGTACAGGGAAGACTACAAACTCATTGATGATTAAGGCGAGTGACCATGAACCTGTTCTTTAGACTTTCTTAAAGGAGGAACAGGTAGCTATTTTCTTATTTTGGGAAAAACTTGTAAAACAGAATATAACCATAAATCAGTCGCGAAGACTTCATCGCGTTGGTAAGCATTGTAACCTTGCATTCATTAACAGTAAACACATGCAGCAGGTGACCAGATATCATACAGAATAGGAATTAAATGACTAGAAACTCACTGATTAGTAAGAATGACTGCGGTTCTTTAGACTTTCTTGAAGGAGAGTCAGATAGCTTCTTTAGATTTTTTAAGGTATATAGAGGATTTCATGGCATTTACAAATAAAGCTGGAGTCAAGTATTGGGACAACTGATATAGTAATTTCCCGGGTCAACAGAAGTACATGAACTTATGTAATGTGGCTATGCAGAAAACCGTACTGAATCCAGTTTGCAAAGTGTGTGTATATACAAACTAGGGCTAGGCAATGTGACCTCAAATCAATATAAATATTAATTGAACATTTTACCTCAATTATGATTAATGAATGATTATTTTGTTGAATACCACCACGGTTGCTCTCTCATGTATTAATAAAGAGACCTGCAGCAATGTCTGTGAACCCCAAACCACCATGGCATCCTAACTGTATACGATTTCCATGGCCCAGGGATTCAATTATTCAACAAGTCATCCAATTTATTAATGTGGGATTAAACATCTTTTTGTTGAATCACACTAAAACCTGAAATAAAAAAAAGCAGTGTTCACGGTTCTAACCGAGCAGCGGTTACAATTAAGAAATCCAATCATGCACAAAAAGAACAAATTCTTGACTCAAAAGAGCAGAGAAACTTGATAATTATTGTAGCTGAGCGGTATTGTGCATGATAGATGGATGGATACTTTAACCCATTATACAAATATACCTGGGCAAGGCTGGGCACTTCATTAGTTTCTCTATGTATTTGGGAATGAAAACTGTTAAGAATGAATTTTAAATTTACTGGATCATCATGATCTGGTTTTAGCTAAATTTATAATTACAAAAATACTGAAATAAAATTCAAACCTTCTTATCCTCATTTTAAAAAAGCATTCCCTTCCATTAAATAACTTGTAAATAACTCTGGAAACTGAAAGTAGGGAATAAATAGGAATACCCTTCACATGGGGATGTGAACATACATTGAAAACAGGACTCTTGACCAAAAGATCTTGAATTCAAAAGTGCCTCCCTGTGTAAAGATTATTCCTGTTTGTGTACTATTTATATTACAAGAATTGTTTATTTAACAATAATTTAGCACAAAATACATGTGTTTTGCATGTTGTGAGCATTTGCCTGGATGACTTTACATGTGGACTTAAAGACACAAGTAATGTGAGATTTTTTTTATATTGTTTTCTAATGTCCAGGATTGGTTACTATTGGGTTCTGTTCTTTCAGAAACTTTATAATGTTGTTTCTCTGCAAAAACACAAAATAATTTTTTTTTTCTCAGTCACCACTACAAACTGAATGAGGTAAATGGAAGTATCATTTTAGAAAAGAAATTTAAAGAAACAAACAGTTGTTGGATTAAGTAATCCTTTAAGTGAAAAGTTTTTCCAAGTCCTTCTAACAATCACTGCCATGGAATTGGTAATCATCAGGTCATTCCACTCTAGTAATATGTGTGTTTTTTTCTTTTTCATGCTTTGCTGAAATACTTTTTCTAATTAAGATAATGTTTTCAGAATTTTCATGTGCCATTATTTTTCCTATCAGATAAGCGATTTATGGTGGAATTAGTATTACTAGCAAATGAACAAACCCCCAACAGAATATCAATATCATTAAACATACTTAATGCTTCCACTGAAGAGAGATGCTGTTGTATAATAAAAAACACCACTAATAAATCAGAAACCTACTTTGCATTGACGAGAATGATGAGCATTAAGAAGAAGATAAGGAATGGATCGGCTTGTTGAAAATACACATCCCACATGGCCTGAGTCACCTCTGGTGAAGAGCAAGATGTAAACAAGCTCCCCAGCTGTAAAAACAAAAATGATATAAACTAAATAAAATCTGCTTTGTACAGTCTGCAAAACAGAGTAATAAATAAATAAATAAAAAACAAGCAAAATGAGATGACAGATAGAACCATAATGCTAAGGAAAAAAACAGGATGCAGCAGTGAAACTACTTACAACTAGAGCATTGAAGTTTCAACTAGTGACAGAAAAAAATGAACAAAATGAATGGTCAATTGTCAAAATGCTGCTAACTCACTTTTCACTCAGCTGTGATAGTATCTGCAATACAGTGTACGGCAAAAGTAGTACACAAGAGAGACAATGCTGTTTTCAGCAAGTATGATTTTTTCAGTGCCTCTTTATTAAATGAGGCCTTGTTAATTTGGTTGACCTTTTAAGTTTCTGTTTTAACATCACTAATGCTACTTGAAAAATTAAGAGTTCACATAATGAAACCTTAATGCTTTACTTGAAGTCTGGATTTTAATTAAATACCCTAAACAAAGGATCCACATTCAAAAAATAAGTTTCATTATTTATTATATCAAACATATAGTACACTTTAAGCAGACACAAAGTAATTAATGTGTGTAAAAAGTGAACCATCCATCCATCATCCGATCCGCTATATCCTAACTACAGGGTCATAGGGGTCTGCTGGAGCCAATCCCAGCCAATACAGGGCGAAAGGCAGGAAACAATCCCCGGGCAGTGTGCCAGCCCACTGCAAGGCACACACACACCAATCACACACTAGGGACAATTTAGGATCACCAATGCACCTAACCTGCATGTCTTTGGACTGTGGAAGGAAACCGGAGTACCCGGAGGAAACCCACGCAGACACGGGGAGAAAATGCAAACTCCAAGCAGGGAGGACCTGGGAAGCGAACCCGGCCTTTAAACTGAATTCAATACTGCTGTTTTGCCATACTCGTCTGCTTACTTGCAGGTTATTTAGAGTCATAGTGATGTGCTTTGTAAATGTTACTGTATAATGATTAAGAAATTACATTCAAATTAGGTAATCCATTAATGGTGCAGCCGCCTACTGGATGACATTTGTTTTATGGGATCAATGATTAAAAAAAATTTTGGAGTATATAGTGGGAGGACAAAGTATTAGTTAGCATTTAATGTAACATAATAACCAAGTAAATATGAAATGGTTCTGACAAAACAAAACACTGAACTTCAATGACTCTTAAAAACAACATCATCCATATAAACAGATGAAATGCTGGTAATTATATGAAACAATACAATTTTTAAACTGAATTAAAAGCAGTCCTGCCCTACTCCAACTTCAAAAAGACGACCACAGAAACTGGTTTCTTTAATAAACAGTCGATAAAGAACAAAACTATCATACCTGTAATTTTGACTACAAAAGAGCATCATAACAGGAGAATAAGGTAATGCAGAGGAAAAAAATTATACATTATAACAATGTGCAGGGCTCCTGTTTGTCTCTATTTGGGCAAGGTTCTGCTAAATGTTTTGTTCTGTTTGAACATCCATGGATGTGATCTTAGCGTTTTGTAGGACATCCTGTACAAATCATGTTTCTCTGATGGCTAATTATATATGACATTCACAGTAATTAGTCACCTTATCTCCCAGTCTCCAAAATGCCATCTATTTAAAAGTAAGTTGATGAATTCCAAATCTCATTATTGATCCCTAACAGGCCAACAAGTATTTATCACATTTTTTCTGCAGTTGTGGTCCTAGAGAGCCAAAATGGCTGCATGTGTTTTTTGCTCCAGTTTACTCATTACATGCCAATTCTTGCTGTTTCTGATGCCTGTAATTCTTTTCTGTAGCTTGTTAGTGAGATCATTTAACCATGTCAGACATTTTGATACTTTAGATTTTGCACCAGAGAAGACTACTATTTCTCTGTTTTTTAATCTTTAATTTTTATCTCTACAAATGTTAAGCTTGCATAAATACTGTATACTGTACTTAAGACTTTATGTGATGTTACTCTTAAATATGAGTGTCTGCATTGCACAGAACGGTTACACGGTTTTAGTAAAAACAATGCATTGTCAGTATGTGCAGTTGATGCCAATATCCTACTGTAAGCAAGATTCACAGGCTGTTCCCATTTGCTTTCTGGCATTCATTTTCACCAATGGCAGTGCTTGAATACAACACATATTCTTCAATATCTACAATCAGCAACTCTGGACACAGCTATGCAATACTGCAGCATGTATTACACTACAATCTCATATTTGTACATCACTTAAAGGAATGCTATATTCAAACTTTGGGCAGGACATCTCTCAATAAAACTGAATTCTGCTTAGTTAGAAAAAACACTATTTTCCATTTCAAAGACAAAAGTACACTATGGTTTGCCTCTTGTGTTATATGAAAACACTTCATATGAAGTCCGTTGCGTACTTCATGACGCAAGTGGTTGAGTGACTGGTTCCCTTGTTATTTGCATCTTACTATTATCGAGAAATGTACATGAAGTTATTCAGAAATTGATGCAGCAATTACATGTTTTTAATTTTAAAGAGTGAATAAAAAATAAGCAAAATAAAGTATGTTGAAGAAAGTGCAATAATTGACTTTTAATTAAGAAACTGCATGGAATCAAAAAACGTAGCATCTGTGCCACTCCGTGAAGGAGATTGAGGATATCTAGCTTTAGGCTCAGACATAGTTATTATACTTTATGGGTAAAATCAAGTTAAATATGTATCTTATCTTAAAAAAACAAACAAAAACCCTATCTAGTATATTACATAGTACTCAGTTTTTCTTTAAAACTTAGTCATACTGCTTTGTTAAATAACCTTGCTTTTGCAGACAAGTCATTCCTTATTTACCTTTTTACAAATCAATGTATCAATCTATATTGGCAATACAGTATATAGTATGTACAAATTAAAAATCCTTCAAGAAAAAAAATAAAATTTTTGGTTCATCAGAAGCCAATTCAACAGTAACATAATTATTACTGTTATAAAAAGAAATATTAGAGAGACAGAGAGAGAGAATTCCTCTGGGTTTCTTCAGCAAACAAACGACCTCAAATTATTTCATTACTTCAGAGATTAAAAGCACTGTTACTAATTTAAGGTTATTTGGGATATGAATGGTCACTTAAACTTCAGATGGTTTTGGGATGGTTTATGGCATGGTCTGTTTATAAAAAACATACAATCTTTGACTTCTGTTCAGACAATTTATTCAATTAACTAGCTGAATCTGAAGATTAGAAACAGAAGATGGAGACCGAAAAACATATACAGCTGAACTAAAGAGTGTCAATTTCAAATAATATGTCAGTTAAAAAACAAAAAAGAAAATTATGATAATATTCCTGGGAATTATATTTAGTAAGAACTTTTTACTGTAAATGTGAGCGCTATGAATGTGTTTTTCATTACGATCGTCGTCACGAAACTGAATTTTTCAAATATTAATAAGAACAACAGAGGAAAAGAAAACGGGAGTCTTTATTACCCAACAAAGGGAATAGGAGTCCGGTGTGATCTTCTTGGTGTCCAGATAGGAACAGAGTTCAGGCTCGTGGTACTGCAACAAAAGGCGAAATAAGTGGAAGGGACGTCCATTGCGGATACAGTCTCTGATGAATAAAGAAAGGTGATAGTGAGTTACCACAAAAAAAAGGTATATAACTGTTAATAGTAGTTAAAGTTTTTTTTTTTTTTTTAAACAAGAATGCAAAAAAATACTTTATACATATATTAGGCAGGAATTCTAAAAAGTTGTTTCTAAACTATTTTATTTCTTTGACATGTAAAGCACACTGAGCTACAATCTTTATATAAAATGTGCTATTGAAATATATTTTTGCTGTTATTTTACAGTGCATAAAGTGAAAACATTGGGAAGGACAAATGACAATGAAAACTCAATAAATAACTCAATAAGTAGTAAGTGTTACGTGTCAATTGGTTTTATGTGCTCTGTAATTTATTCTAGGAACTGAAATATTTTGAACCAAATCAAATAAAAACAAATAAGCGAATCTTTTTAAGATTTTCATGATGTTTTATTGTATTGTATGGTGACAATAAAGGTATTGTACTATTACTCTTAAGAGGCTAGAACTATGTACATTATTTTTTTTGTTTTATCATTTTGAAAAAGTCAAAACCCTAAGCAACTGCAGTTATCTCTCTATACAAAACAATTTTTTTCATATTTATCACACATTATTTTTCGTTACTCAATAGAACAGTAATGGAAGGGCTGAAGTCATACCAAGGCCTGTCTGCAATCATTTAAGGTTTCATCTTCCGCACTGAAAGCAATTCCAGATATTCTTTGCTTAACAGTCCCACAACTGTTCTCAAAAAAATTATGCAATCTTATGATAAATGAATGAGTACTACTTTAATTTTTGTTAAATTTGCATTCATTCAATTATTTATTGAACCTGCTTGTTCCACATTTAGAGGGGCACTGGAGCTCACAATTTATCCCCAATAATAATGAGCTCAAGGCAAAAATTAACTCTGGACCAGCTGCCATTCCTTTGTAGGGCACAGTTACACATTCATGCACATACTGTACACTCAGGGGCCAATTTATAGTAACTGTTTAACTTGATATACATGTCTTTTAGATGTGAGAAGAACCTAGACTACCCAGGAACAAAATCTCACAAACAGGAGGAGAATGCACACATTCCTCACACAAATTATATGGGCTGGACTTTTAACACAGCATCCCACTCTCTTTTTGTGAATCCCACTATGCCTCCATGGTGTGCTGGCCCAGTGGGATCATTTCAAGAAAGGCCCACCAAATTAACAAAATAATTAAAAGGGCAGTCTAAGTTATGGGATGCACTCTGGACCCCACTGGAGGTAGTAGTGAAGGGCAGAATTAAAACAAAACTAAGTGCCATTATGAACAGTGCTGAACATTCTCTCTCTGGGGTTTTCATTTTAGTATAGCATGTCCCTAGTGTTTGCTTGGTGTGTGGGTGTGTTTGTGTGTGTCCTGTGGTGAGTTGGCACCCTGCCCCAGATTGGTTCCTGCCTTGTGCCCTGTGTTGGCTGGGATTGGCTCCAGCAGACCCCCCGTGACCCCGTGTTCGGATTCAGCGGGATGGAAAATGGATGGATGGATGTCCTGTTTGGTGATTCTGAATGTTAGTAACAACACTAGTAGCTCAGATACATGGTTTGTAAATATGGAGTGTGTTACTTTAAACAGGTTTGCTTGAATGGAGACAGGCTTGTGGGATTTGCAGTTTGTAAATGTTGGCACTGTACATATAAAACTGGAAAAGAAGGATGTGGTGGGATTTTTTGACTTTTCCTTTTTACCACCAACTTCATCATTAGCAGTACCTACAAACCCTTTATGAACTGGACGTCCACAAGGAGGAGGATTTACATGGCCATCGAATACTAGGACAGCAGTCCTAGTCTGCCATTGCTCCTTGTGAACAAACACATACACACACACACACACTTTCTGGCTTCTGGTGGCAAGACTTTGTTTATTATCCATTTATCCATTTTCCGGGAAGCCGTTTACAAAACGTGATTATTCCACCACATCTTTCCTTCTGTTAACCATGGCTGCACTCCAGGACCCACACCCATTTTAATTTTGTGATTTTAAGCTCAAAGCTTTTCAGATTCAGTATAACTTTGAGAATTAACAATTGATTTAGATGAAGACTACATGTACTGTATACATACTGTAGGTCTTCTTGCAGTGGTACATGCTAACCTGGGAATGTATTTACTCATGATAGCATAGAAGCAGTTATAGAGGTCACTTCGTGGTAGTCGCAGGCAGAGGAGAGGTTTCACTAGATCTGGCCAGCCAAGGTTCTCCATGAATGTGATGTTTCGAGACTTGCAATAAAAGGTTATAACTGATTCCACATCAGCAAGCAGTGACAAAGCCTCATCTTCTGGAGCTTGCAGTTGATCTATAACAGAAATACAAGGGGGAGTTCAAAATCTTACACAAAAAATTCTTACCTAATAAATGTATATGAGTAAGTAACAGCAGTTTTCATTTTGGGTAAACTGTTTTTCAAAATGTTTTTGGTTAAATTGTTTTCCTAAATGTTGTGCACTGTTCTTGTTGCCATTGTCATGGGAGACAATAGTCATATACAAACTTCCAAACAACAATATGAATATATAAGCACAGAGCAGTGTAATTTCTGACAAAGTATAATTTAAAAAAATTACTGACTTAAACTTAAAAATTACTGACCAATTTAAAAATTACTCTCAAAATACAGGTATAATTTTTAATAATACAGCTAATAAGCAGTAGATTATTTCTACTATTATTTGTACTGCTACAAATTAGCTTGTACGAGGAAGAAAATGTAGCTCGTTATACTGGTTTTGAAAAGCCAGAAATAATCCACATAAGTCACAAAAACTTCTTACAATGCATGAATTAGTAAAAAGCTACCAATCACTGACAACCCTGGAGTGGGATCAGACTATTACTGATACACAACAGGCAACTGTCCAGAGCCTAAACAGATACAACATATTTTGAAAAGCAAACAATATTATTAGAGATCTTAGCTCTCTATAAAGCCATCTTCACTCACGCAAACAGATACAGACACAGATTTTAACTATAACACATATGGCTACTAAGCAGCCATTCATTGAAAAATGCAAGGGTGCTTCTTATATATATCTTCTGATGTTACTTTACAAGAATACTGCTATATTCACGGTCTTTGTCTACTGTTCATTGTATACTGCTGGTATTGTAGTACTGTTCTGGGCCCAAGGGACAATTAAAGTAAGATTTTTGATTATATTATATACATATGACAATAAATTTGAACTTAAATGAAACAAGCTATAATGAGTACAATAATAAACAAACAGAAACAACCCTACTAATTCTACTACGGTAAAAACCTAACAATGCCATGGCTGCTAAGCAGTTGACTGCAACTAACTAATGGATTAACTAGCTACAGGTTGTTTCACAATGTGTAAAAGTGCACTGACAGTCAGTAAGAGAACAGCACTAATACAAAATCATTCTAACATTTATGATAAGGTGTGCTATGGAATCAAAATTAGTGATGCTCCAATTGATTGGCCGTGGATTTAAATCAGCTCATAGTTGAGCTAGCAAATGTCTTTTTTGGTTGTGAACAAAAGCAGTGAGCAGTAAGGCAGACGTTACCAAGACAAAGAGAATATTGGACAATTAGCCTTTACATTAAAGAAAGTGGAGTAATAAATTGAGAAAAATGAATCGGTGGAATCTTCTTGTGCAATTAGGACAACAGTGAGAAAAGCTACTTTAATGAGTTCCGATCTTTTTATTTTGCCCTTTACTTAAAATGAACACTGCTTGCCTCAGTTTGAATGGTGAGGGGAGCTTGTTCTAGGTATGGCATCTCACATCCTTAATTATATGTATAAAAATCCAACGTCTGTCTGCTTTTCACGAGAGAACTACTTAACGCAATGTTTCTCAACCTTTAAGTATTTGCGACCCGAGTTTTCATAACAGTTTTAATCGCGCCCCACCTAACTTTTGAAATGTAGATGCATATTTTATTATACCTACTTAACTTTTATCGTCATTTATCTAACTCATATTTTTGATTCTTGTTTTCTTTTTTTCATGTCTTCGCGCCCCCCTAGGGGGGCCCACCCCACAGGTTGAGAACCACTGACTTAATGGATTTAGATCGGGATTTTTTTCTATAATTTGCTTGAACATTCCATTGATTTTGTGACTTCTGCCAGAGCGCCAAGTATCATAATTCACTTGCGGTACAGATTTATTTACGTGAATCAGGGAGAGCAGCTATGGGCCGAGGGGAGGGGGGTGGCCAGCCTCTGTTCGAATCAGTATGCCACTGGCCATGTTCTGGAGCATACCTTGCCTCTGCTTAGCTAAACCTATTTGTTTATTGATTTTTAAAGTTCGCTACTATGTGGGCGGAACCATGGAGGACAGCTAGTTTTCAATAAGAAAAAGAAGAGCTAAAGAAAAATTTGAAATTGCTGCTCAGCAAACAATAGGCTTGTTAGCTTAACAGCAAAATTAGTCCATTTTACTTGTAAACCTTTTAAACATGTTTGCGTGCTTCTTCTTGATAAACATCTTATGAATATCTGATAGATTTGCAGCTTTATTAAAGGTTTATACCGTGTTTATGATTTGTTTGTTTGTGTCATATATAAGGTTTGGTAAGAAAAAAGCACTGTATAACTGAAATGCTACACCATATTTATAATTACGCCTCAAGAACTAGGAATACATAACTGTTACACTGGGAGGAAAAAAAGAAACACCCTATATAAATATAGTAAATGCATATTTTAACTGTAAAAAAGCTGTACTGCAATTAATGTCTAAAAATTACTTAAACGTATAAATCAATGTATATTTACATTTAAGCAGTGTTTAACTGCCAATATTATAAAATTGAGTAAATGTGCGAGAATAGATATATTGTCTGTTTAGCAAATAATGAAAACTTTTTTAAAATTTAATTTTGTTTCAGATAACTATATTAGAGAAGAAATTAATCTATTTGAAAGCTTGTAATTATGAGAAGCACTATTTTTTTTAATGCCATGTGTATTGTGGTAAATATTGTTAGTTAAAAAGCAAGTATTTTTAGGGAAGTTTATTTATTTTATGCTTACTGAACAACAATTCTACAGAATTTCATATGGTTAATAAAAATTAACAGGTAACAACTGTGGTCCATAGTTTAATATGACACATAAGGCCTCTCTATGTCTGGTTATTCAGAGGCTTAGAGTAAAAACAATTTAAAGAGACAAAGAAAAACAAACAAATAAATAAATCGCAATTTACAGTATATTAGATACTGCTGATGGTATCAGCCCTGTGTAAAAGAACATAAACATTAATTATTAATAATTGGGAATTCTTTAAATTATGTACGTTTTGTTCTTCATTTTCTTTAGTCAATTCCAAGACAGGTAGAATATCTGACTATCTCAGATTGTGCATGCCCAGAAAATACTGGTGTTGTAATAATAATAATAATAATTATAATAAAACAACAATAATAATAATGATACAATGGAAATATTTAGAAGATCTATATATGCATACTACGTTTTTACTTGTTTTATTTTTAGTGAAACTATGACCTTTTTGTTTATGGAATCTACACCAAGCAATACTTTAATGTTTAACAGTATAATGAACTAGATGTTATTATACAAATGAGCACTAAAGCCCATAGAATGAGAAAACAAAAACACATAAACCAAAAATAAAAAATATTTTTATCAGCTTGTTAGATTGTGCACCGGTCTTTTGTTAAATGGCAAGCACTATATTATGCTAAAAAATGAAGTACTTTTATGAGTTGAATATGAAATTAATTCAAAAATATTGTGCAAAACAGTGGTTACAGTATACCACTGGCTCTATGAAATGTTTGACACCTATAGGTCATGCTCTATAGATAAGGATAACCTGATGACAAGAAAACACAAGTTCTGTACATCCTTAATGTCATAATAATGTACAAATTACTGAAGATGCACAAAATACTACGTCTACACTTAAGTAGCATTGCACCAATCTAAATTTCAAAACTAGACAAATCAGAGTTTTGAAAGTTGTTTCAAACTGCTGCTAAAGCAAAAGCAGTTAAATTTTTAAGAAGTTTTGTTATATAATTAGATCTGTACAGTGAGAAGCAATGCATTTTAATTGTAAAACAAACTTCCCTTCATGAAAACTAACAGACACAAAATGATCACTTCAGCAGTAAACCAATAAAAGATTTTTTTTGTATTTATTACTATCAATATTCTTCTTATTATCATATTTATAGATGTAATTAATAATGTTAAGTAAACCGTTTTTCCTCTAGTCCACTTTGAGTAATTTCATTGACCAACCAGCAAAGTTTTGAGACATGCTTTAACTTTATTAACATAACTGTCTTAGATCTCTTGTAACTGAGTGAACTGAAAGGGTATCAGGAGCAGATCCAAGCATTTAATTTACAAAATACATTGTAAAGAGGTATATTTAAAAAGCAGTAGATTCCCCATTTTACAATGGATAATATTAGCTAATCATTCAAAAATACAAACATGATGGTCCCAAAAACAAATAAACAAAATACCACAATCAGAGGTGTACAAAGTTGTAGTCTGGACACCCAGGATTACTAGTTTTCAATTCCAGACAACCAAACTAAAGACTCACAAAGACTGTTTAAATTCATTGGCGCCAGCAATATTTTCCTAATTTGACAAAAACAAAACACCTAATTCTGAATGTATCATCTTAGCTTAAGTATCACTTTTAAAGACGGCTGTTATAAGTGCGTCAGACAACCATATAAAGTCTGGCCTGTACTTGATGCATGCATGCTGGTCGTGAGGACCATAGAGAAAAATATATCAGAAATGGTCATCAAAGTGCAAGAAAGTCATGCAAAAATATCAGAAGTGCATCTCTTTATCGTGTACATCGCCCACTCTGATAGAGTATTATCCTTGCTCCTTTGCCAACAAGAGAAAGAATGGCATCAGCTGTAAAACAACTGGGGCATCATATCTTCTTGTACTTTACTGCAATATACAAAGTAATAATTAGTGCATACTTTGTTAAGTTGGGGAAAAAAAAGAGGAGATGATAAGGTCAATCGCTGCATTGCTGCATTATCACAAAAATAAATGGAAAATAACTTTTCAAATACTGGAAGCACTTTTTTTAGCAGATTATACATAGAGGATATTCAACAAGGTACTGACAACCTCAGGGAGGGGACAGAATCACAACCAAAGTAGAAAATGTACCTTACTGTATGCAGAAGGCATCCAGAAATTGAATATAAAAACAGTCCTTTGTTTTCAGGAAAAACTAATTTCAGGATTGAAAAGCTGAGAAAGAACAGTTAACATTGGATTTTTTACTATACTCACAATCCTTCAAAATGTAACATGCTGGTGAAAGTGCATTCTTCATTTAATGAATTGTACAATTTGGAAACCAAAAATGTACACTGGTCTTGCTTTCACTGAGAAAATGACCTAAAATATTCAGCAACTTACTGATTACATGTGACTGCTTTAATGTTTTAACAATGCTCCTGTCACAAATTTTCATGTCTTCAGTCTCATGAAATGGATAGTAACCTTTTGAATTCAGAGGGCTATAAGCCATCACAAACAGACCTTGCCTTATACAGTCACGGAAAGGGAATCTTATAAAAATTAGATGCTCACCGGTAAGGTTGTGTGAAAATGCTCTTTACAATTACCCTGAGTACTGCAGATGTGAACATGCTTCAGGCCTAATCCTAATTTCATCTAATACGAAGACTCACTAAATGGTTCAAGTGTGACAAATTTGAATACAGCTGTATGCATAGATCACTAGTTGTGTAAGGTGTAATACACTGTAAAGAACATAGTACACCTAAGAATATCCCTGAAGGAGAAACAGATAAGTGGGATCTAAATGAGATCTGAAAGCAACATGCCAGAATACAATATTTATGGTGTATTTCAGTAATTGTTTATCAAATATTTTTGTATATATTACAAAAAGACCACACATCAACATGACATAATTCTTTAAAAATCATCTATTTACTTAAAATGTTCTCTTTCAAGATACTGATTGCTTTTATATTGTGGCAAAAGAGTGCTATGTACTCATGCACAACCTGACTTTAAATATTAGGTAATGTTACACCTCGTATGTAATGATGGGCTATCATAAAGCATACCTAGATTACTATGATTGCTAAGCTGGAAGCCCAGATGACTACCATATGTATTTACAATGTGTAAACCCCTGACAACATTGCATAGCATGTATGGAGTAATACGATGTTGAAATTAATATGAGGAAAAAACAAGCTGCCATTCTTTGACATGTAAGGTTTGACCTTTTGAAGAAGAGTTTAATTTAAATATTAGCACTCAATCCGACAGCCCTATTGGCGCCCTAAGGCGCTTTCTAAATAAACAGGATTGTGAGAAATTAATTCATGCATTTATCTCTAGTAGGATTGACTACTGCAATGCGGTGTTCACTGGCTGTTCAAACTGTTCTCTATACAGCCTCCAGTTAATCCAAAATGCGGCTGCAAGAATTATTACAAGAACAAGAAAATATGAACACATAACTCCAGTTCTTAAATCTTTACACTGGCACCCAGTTAAGTTTAGGGCACATTTCAAAATCCTCCTTTTAACATATAAATAATTAAATGGCCAAGGTCCGGCTTACTTGTCTGAACTTATCATGACTTACAAACTTGAGCGCACATTAAGATCTCAAGATGCCGGTCTGCTTAGGATTCCAAGGATTAATAAAATAACAGTGGGAGGTCGAGCTTTTAGTTACAGGGCCCCTAAACTGTGGAATGGTCTTCCTGCTTCCATAAGAGATGCCCTTCAGTCTCAGCCTTTAAATCCCGGCTGAAGACTCACTACTTCAGTTTAGCATATCCTGACTAGAGCTGCTGATTAACTGTACATACTGCATCTCTGTTGTTAGTCATTAGCACTATAACATAAATAACATGATAATTATATTTGAATACTAACCCTCACCTATTCTGTTTCTTTTCTCGGTACCCAAATGTGGCAATTGGTGCCATGGCCCACCTGCCAAGTTGTTTGCCTGCCTATGGTAAAGTCATCCCTGATGGAGGATCACAGGAATCATGGGAAAGAGGGTCCTTTCATCGGAGCAACGTTTCAGCCGTGGCATGGCCAAATGGGGAGGCAGCTAGATGGATGAGGTCTCCAGGACTCTTAAAATATCCAAACCTAATTATGTCATATCATCTACTGTTAAACCGTACTTCTAAAATATTTATTATTATGCTGTCTTAAGGAATTGTTCTGTATATTGTATTGTATTGTCCCCCTACTTTTGACACCCACTGCACGCCCAACCCACCTGGAAAGGGGTCTCTCTTTGAACTGCCTTTCCTGAGGTTTCTTCCATTTTTCCCTACAAGGTTTTTATTGGGAGTTTTTCCTTGTCTTCTCAGAGAGTCAAGGCTGGGGGGCTGTCAAAAGGCAGGGCCTGTTAAAGCCCATTGCGGCACTTCCTGTGTGATTTTGGGCTATACAAAAATAAACTGTATTGTATTGTATTGTGTGCATAGGTTTAATCATGCCCATTTCTTACTACAGATAAATTACTACCCTGTTATACTAAACACTGCAAACAAATTAGACAAAAAGCAAATGTGGAAGATAATGTTTGTCATAGGATGCTGACAGCTGATTTGTGAACTAAAGACTCCACTGCTAGATAAAAATGTGCATGCATTACAATACTGTGCATAATTTGATCTGTCTGTTCAATTATTTTGAAGCTGACTGCACAAAGGAAATACTATCTTCAACAACAAAGACAAATCCTTCCACCTTCACATTCTGCCTCTACAGTCCTGCTGGCCGCAAGCATTTATGAAAGGGAAGCAATGATGTCAGCATATAGTCTGCAGAGATAAAAATATCAGAATCCTGAACAGTAGACAATACATAATACAAAAAACCAGACAAAGTGGGTATTTAGGATTTCACATCATATCCTATCAAACAAACAAAAAAAACAAAAAGACAAAAAGACAAAAAAAACAAAACAATTTGAACTCAAAAAACACATCTACAGTAGTTGTGAATTGAAGCCAAAATAATTATATTTGTTATACACTGTTTAAAGATACATAAGGGAAACAATCCAACAGTTACACCTACTTTTTTCTGAGCTATATCTTATTATGTTTTTAAATATCAGAGGAGATGATGTTCCAAAATCTTTTTTTTCACTGGCCTCTATCTTATAAGTATGAATAACATGAATGATTCACAATGGCCCATAGCCAATTGAGAACAGTGCAAACTGAAATATTTTGAGATGTGGGTGCATAATTACAATCACACTATGAACAAGAATTTGGGTTCATAATTACAGAGTGAACAGAAACAAAAGATACTAATAAATAACTCAACATAAACAATTAGAAGTAAAAAGGAATCTATTAAAACTGAGTTCATGGACTTCTGTCTTTTACTGTATCTAACGAGAGCATTATTCATGTAAATTCTAGTTACAATTTGTTAAAAGCTTGGGAAGGGCAAAGAAGAATGAGACACAGTAAGCTAAAATAAAAATGACATGAATTTGACAGCAACAAATAATTTCCATTGTTAGACACAGCAATGAGATGATAAGAAGTAACATGAATTATCCAACACAGGTCTATATTTTACTATGCAAAATTAACAAACTGAACTGTAGCTGAATGCAGCTAATCAAAACTTTTAAGTGAGAGAAAGATCTAGAAGTGAAAACAGAGATCAAAGATAAACAAATGGCATGTTATTTGAAAATCTGCTTTGTTTTCTGCAATGTTTACAGTACACTTTCACATATACAGCAAGAGCAACATCTCATGGAAGTGTCTCATCTCATGGAGGTGTTTCATAGTAAAGAAATTTATAATATAGGTTTCTTCGAGTCATAATTTCTAAGTTGAATTAGCTGTCTGCATGATACAGAATAAACTCTTAACCGCAATGTAATATCATAAAGTAGCACAGTTTATTTTATAAAATACAGCTTCTGGTCATCCTTACCTATCAGTTGTTGGCATTTATCATGAATAAGATTCTGTTCTGGTAAGTCTAGGATGCCATCCCATGATGCTAGGCTATCACCTTTGCCTGCTACATTAAGTGCAATCTGAAACAGAAAGAAGGCTTGATTAATATTATGAAATATTTTTTTCTTGTGTTTTTTTTGTCTTGGAAAACAGAATCTCACTGAAATGCTTTTGTCCCCTTTCAACTTTTATGGCTTTACATAACAACACTTTTTAAACATGGTCCCCCCATTTCACCTGACACAAAGGAAATAAGCTTATAGCCTGTCACCATAGTTTTTCATACAATTATATACTGACAATTTTCATAGACAATTCTGGCAAACTGCATTTTTCTTAGTAAGCTTTTCCACCCTGTACCATTACAAAAACATAACTAATAGAACCACTCTAATTAATTATAGATAGAGAATTTAATTTCTGCAGCAATAATGTTAGCTGTGCACAGCAATGCAAATAATAAATTTATTGCCATATAGATGCCACAAAACTGCAAATCATTGATTCTTGTGCATTAACGGTATTACAAATAAGTGTTTTGCAATACTCTTGCGGTACTGAGTTTGTTTTCTCCTAACTTTAGTATGTATTCAACTGGCATTAGACTAGTTGCAAAAAGATTAGGGACGATGAAAAGGGCATCCGGGGAAAAAGGGATCACTCACAAAACAAGCAACCAGTCACTTTTCTTGTACATGTATACACACTGGATTCTGAATTGCGATACACTTACATATTTAATCAGTTTAACTATCATCTGGGTTTCTTTCAAGCATTGGCGGGCATGGAGAGTGGGGGAAGAGGGGTCAAGGACCGAAGATTTTTAAGGCTGATATATCTTTCAAACATCGTCCATTTCTCTCTCGGGTGGTGAAGTGTAGCGATTGCACCCCTGATAAGGTGACTGTTGCAACATCACAGACAGAATTAGGGAGCTACTCAAGGTTAGGACAAAAACAGTGCATAAAAACAATTAGATGCGTTATTAAATTTGTCAGAAGGATTTCAGATTTAGTAAGAAATCATTTTTATTAAGAATCTAGTCACATTGTTTCAGCAATCAAATGCCACACAGCTTCCATGGAATTCTGCTAAGAAGTTAAATTTAATGAGAAGATTTCTCTCCAGCAGTTTGTCAGAGCCTGACAGAGATGGATAACCCTATAGTTAAACAAAAAGTAAAGCCCTGTAAAGTGAGACTCTTTTCTCCCATTATCATATGCAGAGAACATTTGTAAATACATGGGTTGTGGGAGTGAGGGAATCCAACATAAGGTTTTTAAATGGAAGGGGCATGCAATTCTTCTCATTAACAATGAATTTTGCCCACAATTCAGCCTGCAAACACAATAAGATTACAAAGCATGCTCATCTGCTATGGTATTTAAAAACAAATAATAAAAAAATGAATGTTTCAAGTTGCCTTTTATCAATCATGAAATCAAACTACTGTATTTCTAATAACATCTCCTACTCACAATGTTCAACTGATTTTAAATGATGTGGCCAGAACATGTCTTTTTCTGAATTTACAACACAAGAATACAGTGTGAATTTAGCAAAATATATGAAAAAATGCAATACCACTTAAGCTTCTTTTTCACATTTTAGTCTGTGTTACATGTTAAGTTAATTAAAAAGAAAAAATAACTACTTCATGGTTTTATTCAAATAAATCATTCTTTTGGTTTAATATGAATAAAAAATTATTAGAATTGATTCAGCTATAACTATGTTAATTTTTTTTTTTAATTAATGTCTAAAATGTTAAAAACATTACCAAAGAAGGCATAGAAACCTAAACATCCTGCCATGCTGCCGGTATGGCACTGGGGCTTTCATCCAAATCTCATAACCTAAACTGCCAAGTTCAAAACTTGAATCCAGGAATTTTTTAACCAAATACAAAAAAAAAAAAAAAAAGATATGCAAGTGCCAGACACAAATGTAAATTGTGGTAAATGCATAAAATTCAAACAATGTTTCTTTGTAATAAGAGTGAGAACTGCATTTGAAATTTTTAAACATTAAAAGTTCAAACCTTGGGTATTGTATTGAAATAGAAATTCACAAAATTTGGTTTTAAAATCCTACATACACATTTTGTGAAGTTCTGAGCAGTGGTCTGGCTGTTGGTATTGGCTTTAAAAACATGAAATCTAAATAATTGGAGGACTAATCAGTGCAAGATGTACAGCAAATTTCACAAGTGGTAATGACCAAAATTTCTTAAATGACAGATATATAAAACATATAGGCAGACAAACACACACCATCCAAAAATGCTCAAAGCATTTTGCCATTGAAGATCCCAGTTTGTGAAAACAATGCTTGTTCAATATATGAATGGATGATCATGTCATATACACAAATGAAGTTCAGTAATATTCTCTTTCATTTAGTAGACACCTTAACAATAGGTAGTTCACAATGTATTTGAGTATATAGAGAAAAAAAGGACAAAGATAGTGAATAAAGCAAAATATACATTGCACCATATGAATCTTAGTATTAATGTTAGTTCTAAGTAGGCTGTTATCTTAACCAATAAGAAATTCAAAGTTTCATATTAAAATATGGATTTGTCCAATTAAATTCAAATGTGGGTAGCACACTACCACTTGAGGTACATGCAGTTATTAAGCAGACTACTATTAACATGCTGACTTCACAACAAAATTTATTACAGAACCATACATTCATTAGATTTTAGTTGATGTTTAAAGAAAAGTATGTTGAACACTATTCCTTTTTCAATACTGTTCTTTGTAAATTAATTATGAGAATTTACTTTAATTATTAAATTATTATTATCCTTCTTTTACTTATAGAGCTTCCTTGCAGCTTGAACCAAATTTAAACCTCACACTTCAGCAAATACTTAACTGATCAAGCCTGGGAAAACTTGATGCCTGAAAAGAATAAATTACTTAAGGATTGTAACCTATTGCTTAAAGGATGTATTTGAACAGCACAGGACAAATATGACAGGTGCCTCTTGAAAATACACCTCTTGACTAAGCATCTTAGAATTTCTTAAGCTTCTGACCTCTTCATGCACTCTTGGTCTAGTCTTCTTCTAATCATAGGTGTAAGTCTTCATCTATTCTTGAAATTACTAATTTCCTTTCCTCCACTTTTAAGGAGAGGTTAAGCATTCTTGAAGTTAAGGGTTTCTTTTCACAATTGTGGAGCACTGTCAACTGTCCCAGACTCTTGCCTTATTTAGTTAAGTTGTATTACACATATTTAAAAAGTGTCTCCCCAAGTGGCTTACAATTTTGGTCATGGGAGAAGAAGGATTTGCCAGAAACAAAAGTTTTAACACTTGCTTAATATTTCTAATCTGAGGACTCAAAGACACGGTTTCCACAAAACTGGTCATCTGTGTTACCATGGCTTTTTTATCTCTTTATTGGCTGAGGATACTTCTCTACTTGGAAGAGCTTGTAACAGTATGTTTTTTATATAAACATCATTGAGCCTAGATATGTTAGAGCTGGCTGAAAGTGATCTTTGGTAGAAAATCAGATAATCTGAGAATAATGCTTATATACAGTGCATCCGAAAAGTATTCACAGCGCATCACTTTTTCCACATTTTATGTTACAGCCTTATTCCAAAATGGATTAAATTCATTTTTTTTCCTCAGAATTCTACACACAACACCCCAGAATGACAACATGAAAAAAGTTTACTTGAGGTTTTTGCAAATTTATTAAAAATAAAAAAACTGAGAAATCACATGTACATAAGTATTCACAGCCTTTGCTCAATACTTTGTCGATGCACCTTTGGCAGCAATTACAGCCTCAAGTCTTTTTGAATATGATGCCACAAGCTTGGCACACCTATCCTTGGACAGTTTTGCCCATTCTTCTTTGCAGCACCTCTCAAGCTCCATCAGGTTGGATGGGAAGCGTCGGTGCACAGCCATTTTAAGATCTCTCTAGAGATGTTCAATCGGATTCAAGTCTGGGCTCTGGCTGGGCCCACTCAAGGACATTCAGAGTTGTCCTGAAGCCACTCCTTTGATATCTTGGCTGTGTTCATAGGGTCACTGTCCTGCTGAAAGATGAACCATCACCCCAGGCTGAGGTTAAGAGCGCTCTGGAGCAGGTTTTCATCCAGGATGTCTCTGTACATTGCTGCAGTCATCTTTCCCTTTATCCTGACTAGTCCCCCAGTTACTGCCACTGAAAAATATCCCCACAGCATGATGCTGCCACCACCATGCTTCACTGTAGGGATGGTATTGGCCTGGTGATGAGCGGTGCCTGGTTTCCTCCAAACGTGATGCCTGGCATTCACACCAAAGAGTTCGATCTTTGTCTCATCAGACCAGAGAATTTTGTTTTTCATGGTCTGAGAGTCCTTCATGTGTCTTTTGGCAAACTCCAGGTGGGCTGCCATGTGCCTTTTACTAAGGAGTAGCTTCCGTCTGGCCACTCTACCATACAGGTCTGATTGGTGGATTGCTGCAGAGATGGTTGTCCTTCTGGAAGGTTCTCCTCGCTCCACAGAGGACCTCTGGAGCTCTGACAGAGTGACCATCGCGTTCTTGGTCACCTCCCTGACTAAGGCCCTTCTCCACCAATCGCTCAGTTTAGATGGCCGGCCAGCTCTAGGAAGAGTCCTGGTGGTTTCGAACTTCTTCCACTTACGGATGATGGAGGCCACTGTGCTCATTGGGACCTTCAAAGCAGCAGAAATATTTCTGTAACATTTCCCAGATTTGTGACAATTCGTTTGACTTCATGCTTGGTTTGTGCTCTGACATGAACTGTCAACTGTGGGACCTTATATAGACAGGTGTGTGCCTTTCCAAATCATGTCCAATCAACTGAACTTACCAGAGGTGGACTCCAATGAAGCTGCAGAAACATCTCAAGGATGATCAGGGGAAACAGGATGCACCTGAGCTCAATTTTGAGCTTCATGGCAAAGGCTGTGAATACTTATGTACATGTGCTTTCTCGATTTTTTTATTTTTAATAAATTTGCAAAAATCTCAAGTAAAATTTTTTCACGTTGTCATAATGGGGTGATATGCGTAGAATTCTGAGGAAAAATTTTATTTAATCCATTTTGGAATAAGGCTGTAACAAAACAAAATGTGGAAAAAGTGATGTGCCGTGAATACTTTCCGAATGCACTGTATAGTAGCTATTTAACAACAACAACAAAAAAAACCCTTACAGCTAATAAACAGCATGTAAACGCACATAGCAAGATGTGAAATTAAAATGAACAATGTGTGGATACAATGTCTAGCAAGATGTTCAATAACTCGGAAGCTAGTACTGATTAGACTGAATGTAAGTAGCTAGGAGAATACAGATCAGAGAACCATGCACTGACTAGTTTCTCCATGTGAAAAACAGGGTACAGAAAAATCACATTGGGTTCTGAAATAATACTCCAACTGAAAAGGAAACTGCAGCTTCTTTTTATTAGGTACAAAGCTTTCATTTTACCAATGACAAGAGATGTTATTAAACCAAGTAACACAAAGAGACATTTCCTAGGAACTATGTGCGAAAACAAGATGGAAATATAAAAAATGCTGCAATTATGAAAAGCAAGGAGTAATAGGGTATAAAATGTAAATATTGAACATTGTTGCTTCTTTGTAATGGGCAAAGATAGCCAGTAGGAGGACAAAGCATAAAAAACACTCCTTTGATAGTCACATGCAGACAACAAAGAGACAAAACTAATCATGGACAGAGTTGAGCTGTCGATCAAGACAATATTACTGAACCTAGTCAAAGAAGAGCCCCCTGAGAGAGTTAAGTAGAGCAGTTGATTTTGTTGTAGTTAGGGACAAAATACAAAAAACGGGTAAGAGCACTGCAGTTGAGCTGTAGAGAGTGGAGAATACTGGATGAGAGCCAAGTTGGCAAAGAGATGTACCAATCAAGGCTAGAGAAAGACAAGAGCCAGAAGAATTAAAAAAAGGTCCAAAAACAGGGCTGAGTCAAACAAGAAATGTGCATATTGTAAGATGATAATGATCCACAGATAACAAGCTGTATGAGATCATTGCCAAAGACAGAGGACTGAAAGAAAGAAGTTCTAGGTATCATCTACATAGGAGTAATGAGAGAAGCTGTAAAAACCTACAAACATCTAAGCAATGAATGAAGAGAGAGAAAAGAGCTCAGTTTAAGAAAGAAGATGTATTGGAAAGGTCACTGTACAAAAACTCTACATTTACAAAACAGATTAGAAAATATCAGGAACTGAGAGAAGACAGAAAAGTATAAGTAACTGGCACATTAAGAGAATGTCAAAATAATCTTCAATCAATTCGGAATGTTTGCCACCTTTGACATGAAAACAAAAACGCCATTAGGAGATGATCAATCATACAGCAAAAGGTGCTTTCACACCACAGGAACCAAAGACATTTTAGAAACTTTTGCAGTTCTGTTTTTTTTTTCTTTTTAAAGTCCTACTCGAGGGTATGTACACTTCATTCAACCAGGAACTATCATGGGTGGGGCTTAGATGATGAATTGAGCTGATTGGTTGATCAGAAACACTGCCTCCATCTTACAAATCTGTTAGTAGTTTGGACTTTGTTTTCAGTGAAGATGAAGTGCAGCACTTTACACTGCATCACTCTTCATAACTCCTATGCACCAGATCAAAATAATAATCGCCTCCATGAAATCACAACTGGATTGAAGCAATGAGGCGAGTGTGTCCCCTACAAACTCCTGATTATACCACACTCTGCACCTCTTCACTTTTTAAAGCCACCTCCCTGGTGCACTGCTCCATACACTGCATTGAAGCAATAATATATCCTGTGATGTTGTTGTTAGTTCGAAGCAATACGTTGGGGGAGTCGCCCTGTGTACCCTAGAACGCACATCACTTTGAACATCACATATTTTTCGTAAAAGTTACAGGTTCATAAATGTGGTCAGGGACCATAAGTGGCTCTAGGCCTACATCATAGAGGACCTCATTTGTCCCTGAAAACAAAGTGGAAAAATGCCTAAAATAAGATAGTGAAGCCTTTCACATTTTTTGCAACTGTGCTCTCATACCAAAATACAATCTAGCACAAGTGCAAAGCTCACCTTCCACATTTTGACTCTCTGTTCAGTAGGTAGATCTCGATCTTGGATGACATTCTGCATTGTTTCAAGTTCACAGCTACTAGACTCCAGAGCATTGGAAAGATCTCTGTTCCTACAGAAAACAGAAATAGGGAAATAGTTAAATATCCTCAAGTATAAGCTATAGACAAATATGCATTATGGAAGACTGATCTCCCAAAGACGAGATTTAAACTAAACTACTAAGTAATTAACACGCATTAAATCAATGTGAATGTATTCTAATTAACAGACATTTGTGTAATGTTAGTCCACACCTTAATGTCATTGTCTTAAGTAAACTAATATTGAAGTGAATTGCACCAAATTCCGGCTTATTATTCTGTAAATTCTAACTTAGAAGTGCATGCTTACCACAAAATTCTTATTTGACGATTATTGCCCTCAAAACTGAGTACCAAGTCAGAGAGCAGTGGAAGGGTTGCAGACTACCAAGAACAGAACAGGTCATTTGGCAAAACTGGCAGAATGACAGGATTTTACATACTACATTCTACAATGCCACCGCATGTTGAACAAGTTAGAAAATGTATGTATGGTAGTGTAACATTCAGGTCTAATTAGGAACTTAAGTAACTGAAAGTTTTTTTAGTTACTTCCTCAAAGATTTACTTACTTAATTTTTGTTTATTACATTTTTTAATGGAAAGTCATACAAAAATAACAGCAATAATTGAATGCAATTGCATGTTGCAGTAGAGTACATTAAATACATGCTTTAAAAAAGCACTTTTCAGTGATGTAAATGTAGTTGAAAAGGTAGCCCAAATAGGCTTGTGGTGGCTTAAAAGCTTTCATAGACAGCAGATGACATTTCAAATAATGTAAAATGGCATTGGTTGATGTACTGTTGTTAGTGATTGGTTGTGAAGGATCTATGGCTAATTGCAGCCCAAACTTCTTAATTTATAAATTTTTTAAAGAGATACCTGATGGACAGCAAAAAAAAAAACACTTTCAATGTATATTTGCTGACTGGAGCTTCCCAGATAAATTATAGGGCCAGATAATGCAGTACATAATAGGCTTGGCAAAAGTATACAAATATCAATAAGTATAAATTTTAACATTTTAAAGCACTTCACGACTCATTTTTTATAGTATCAATTTTACAGCATAGATCAAGAATGCATTTCCAGTTCACTCTGGCTTTTAAATGTTAAGCCTTATAGGCTATGAATCAGCATAGATGGAGTTAAAGCCTCTTTTCCAATTACTCACAGGTGTTAATATGATAGCAACTTCAGCATTGTCACAACCTTCACCAGCATGCTTAAGTGACAGAGAGCAGCCAGTGTGACATCTTGAAATACTTCAGTTTCATGGCAAAGGTGGACAGAAAACCACAAGATACATGCAAGCCTGTATGCAAGACTTGCTAACACGCAATACCAATTGAAAGATATAACACAACCAATTTTGTCAAACACTTGATGGACTGACATGTGAGTAAAAATTTCAAGAGATATTTGATATCTAAATTCCAGAAAAATAATAAGTATAAACCTGTAAACTGTTGCGTTTGAAGTGTGATGCTTATTTTCTTCAAAAATTTAATAGAGTAATAACATTTATTTATACATTTTACATATAAATATATTTTATGCAGCCTGTTTAACATATCAAGACAGGGGTCTGCAATTGTTTTTACCTCCGGGACTGTTTTATTCTATCCTGTTCATTCAGCACTCTTAAGCACTACAGCTCTGTCACTCCCATGACTTTAAAATCTCGCCGCAAAGTGTGTTGCTGTAGAGCATTATTTTATTACAAGCGATTTTAAAAATTATATTTAATTACATTTACTACATAATGTAAAGCTCTATACATTTTCATTGATCAATTGCATAAACAATGGTGCTAATCCTCCATGTGCTCATACACTGAGGCTGTGATACAGAGCATCTATTTAGTATGTAGGGTGTTTTTGCAGCCCAAGAAAAACACACCTCACAGAAGAGCACATTGACATGCTAGTCTTTGTTGTAAAAAAATACATTGTAGTTTATTTACAAAAAAATTCAATATGTACTGTTGTCATTGTGCAAAGTCTTTTAAGTGGTTTGTTTCTGCTGTACAATTCTAAACAGTTGTTTACAAAACAACAAGTAAATGGTCTTTTTACTTGAATTTCAATTCAATGTTAGATTTTTATGTACAGTATACTGTTTTCAAAAGAGTGCAATACTTATTCAATTAACATTTAATAGCATCTGTAACATTTCATTTTACGACCTCAGTAACAGTATTTGTTTTCATCAAAGGTAAAAAAAAACTGTTTACTCTTCTTAACTTCTTTACTCTTTGTTTAAAAAACTTAACTTTTACAAAAGATTTCACTACCTGAAGAATTTGCATTTAATGACAAAAATTTGTATTATTTGTTTCCATCAATGTAAAGATGTCAAGATTTTAATGCATACAGAACTGTACAGAACTGCAATTTATTTAAATACATTTTTTATTGAGTTACATTATATACTGTATTGAGAATCAAAAAAGGTATTGAAGTTCAATACTTTTCTTAGTATTGTATCGATGTTTGAAATTTTGAAGTCATGGCAACCATGCATACAAATTTTGTGTTTTTTTTTTTTTTTAAAGTATAAAAGCTTGGAATTGGGCTAAATTAACAGGACAGTTTGATAGATATAACTAAAAAAACTTCAAAGGAAGTGAAGAAATTAAATTAAAAAAGCAC
Source organism: Polypterus senegalus (assembly GCF_016835505.1). Taxonomy (NCBI): domain Eukaryota; kingdom Metazoa; phylum Chordata; class Cladistia; order Polypteriformes; family Polypteridae; genus Polypterus; species Polypterus senegalus. The sequence goes on along the minus strand of NC_053155.1, from coordinate 184,833,089 downwards.
AATCATTTAAATATCATTAATGTGCCATACATTACACTGAAGGCCCTTTATAGCTCAGAGAAAGACCTGACTAACTGAAACTTAAGCAAGTATTCTCACAAAGTAATTTTATTGATATAAAAATAAGTGATGTGAAGATTTTAATGTTCAAAACTACTGAGCTGTCCCCTTTAACAATAGAATTACCAGATACTACGAAAAAACTCGTAGATCCGTCCCACCTTAAATCGCTTCTTAAATCCCTTCACACCTCTACGCGAGCGTCCTTTGTCCTCTAAATGTGCTGATAAAGAGAAGCTACAAGCAGTCGGCTATTCCATCCCCCCACCAATTAAGAACATGCATGAACTTCTCTCAGCTCATGCCTTGATTGATTATCTGGGAGTGAAGTGAAGTTTTAGAGTGGAAATAATAGATCGTTATTTGAAACACGCCCATTTCATGTCTGTTCCGTTTCTACAGTAATCTGTGTAAACACATTGTTAAAACAGAAACATTTTTTATATTCTAGTAGTAGATGACCAAAATGTAGGCATAAACTATATAATGTATGGAGCCTGAAGTCCAAATATCAAAGAAACACTTTCACAAAAAGTACAAATATAAACACAACAAATGTGCTTTTATTAAAAAATATAACTGCAGAAAAAACAAAACCTACTTTAACATGCGACATTGACGCATGTTTATTATGACCGCCACTGTGGCACAAAAAAAGTTTGATCCTGCACCACTCCGTTTTGAGAAGTAAACTGCTCTTATTCTTACTATTTTAGAATAAAAATATACATTTGATTTCAGTCTGTAACAGCCAGTGTAATTTATGATACTTGTAAAGGTTAGCTTTGTTTTTTTTTTTTAGTCAGTTTTATTATCTCAGCAGCATTCATAAGCCCAAACACACCCCTGACACTGCTGTTTTCCCATAGACGCGCTATAACAGAGGTAAACTCAGCTCCCTTCTATGTCCGAGTAAGAATGTACATACCATTGCTTGCATACTGAAGTGTCAGCAGGCACTTTTCGTGGCATTACACACATTTTTGAGCATGCCCTCTGCACACTACTTGTGACTTTAGAAAGTAAGTAAATAAATAAAGGTAAATCACGTCATAAAATGATTTCTTCAAAATGCCACATATATTTATCTGTTTCTTTTTTTAAAATGTGCGTTGATCACCGCCAGCATGTTGTAGCACACAGCATCTGGCCACCTGCATGTTCTTGCGTGCACTGAATAAGCGCCTGATCTGACTCTAAGTACTAGCGCCAGCATAAATTCAAACCCGATCTGACGCTATTCGTTTTCAAATAATATTGCATTAGTGTGATGATGTTTTCACATATATTGTCTCTTTCTTTCAGGTGTTTAATAGAAACCACAGCATAGAGAGAAGTGTGTACAACGCTTCTTACAGGAAAAGGCGATGGAAAAAGAAAAGATGATGCAGCATCAACAAGCTTCAGTTCTAAGACCTCAGCTTCCCGCAGGGAAGAAAGTACAGTACAGTGTCAGGTGCTCATTCAGTATAATAGGAATAATAGCACAGAGAGGTGTGTACACTACAACAAGTACACATGTCGTAAATGTAGGAAGGGCGAACACGATTTACCTTTATTTATTTGCTTGCTTCCTAAAGCCTAAAGTCACAAGTAGTGTGCAGAGGGCATGCTCAAAAAATGCATGTAATGCCACGAAAAGTGCATGCTGACACTTTAGTACGCAAGCAATGGTAAGAGAATGCAGTTGGACTTTTTTTTTTTTGGCACATACACCGTCCAGATCTAAACACTAGCATGTAGAGTCACTTGCGTTCTACATTGGAGCATTGCTTAAGAATGTTATTTACCTATTTACCTTTATTTATTTACTCACTTCCAACAGCGTAAAGGCACAAGTAAAATGCAGAGCTTCCCATATACATATACAAAGTACAGCAATGGCAAAAGTGCGATGTGCATTCTTGCTCGGACATAGAAGGGAGCTGAGTTTAACCTTTGTTATAGCACGTCTATGTGAAAACAGCAGTGTCAAATGTGGGGGTGGGGTGTGTTTGGGCTTGTGAACGCGGCTGAGATAATAAAACTGACTAATGAAAAATAAAAAAAAAAACTAACCTTTACAAGTATCATAAATTACACCGGCTGTTACAGACTGAAATCAAATGTATGTTTTTATTCTATAATACTAAGAATAAGAGCAGTTTACTTCTCAAAATGGAGTGGTGCAGGATTGAACTCGCGACCTTTTGATTCCCAGTCAGCAGCTGATTTTATTGCGCCACAGAGGCAGTCATGTCAATGTCGCATGTTAAGGTGTTTTTTTTTTTCCTGCAGTTATATTTTTGAATAAAAGTGCAATTGCTGTCTTATATTTGTACTTTTTGTTAAAGTGTTTCTTTGATATTTGAACTTCAGGCTTCATACATTATATAGTTTATACCTACATTTTGTCATCTTCTACTAGAATATAAAAAATGTTTCTGTTTTAACAATGTGTTTACACAGATTACTGTAGAAATGGAACAGACATGAAATGCATGTGTTCCAAATAACGATCTGTTATTTCCACTCTAAAACTCCACTTCACTCCCAGATAATCAATCAAGGCATCAGCAGGGAGAAGCTCGTGCAGGTTCTGCAGCTGTGGGGGGATGGAACAGCCGGCTGCATGCTGCTTGTCTTTATCTGCACATTTAGATGACAAAAGACGCTGGCGGAGAGGTGTGAACGGATTTAAGAAGCGATTTAAGGTGGAACGGATCTACGAGTTTTTTCGTAGGCTCCGGTAATTCTAGTGTTAAGGACTTGGGCTGCAAATACAAGTCAAAATGTAAACTGTGTCAACTAACACTGATTAATCTGCTAGTAATAAGGTCACCTAAGTAAAAAGCTAGTAATTAACCTGGACCTGCTGACATAAACAGATTCTCGTTAAACTTTTAAATTGTGGTGTCTTTAATCTCATTTTAAACACACTCTGTGTATATTTTAAATGCTATAGATTGATTTTAAATTCTGTATTTTTTACATCATTCTTTCAGAATGTTAAACAAGCTGTTAATTTATTAGACCTGAAATAATTAGGATCTGAATGAACAAATAGCCTGGGAAAGACAAACACTTATTGATTATTCTTGTAATCACTGTTAATTCAATGCAAATTTAGGCTTTTAAGTTTGGGGAGGAAAAGTAAGGATAGCCGAGAAAGAGAACAGCTCAAAGACATTGACAAGGACTTCTGTGGATTGAACACTCTCTGGCAACTCTGCACCTAGACTTTAAAAGATTGATTTTTCACCATCTTTATTTTCTGCATAGGAATTTTTAATAAAGCCCTTTTTCAAAGTAATTTCTTTACCTTTAAAGTCTCTTGTCAAATATATCTCTACTTTTGCTACCATTGTTTTTACCGTGTTTTTATGAATGTTGCTTTATATCAATATTGATTTTATACTGTTTGATTGGGTCAAGGTATATTGTTAAAAGCACCTGGTGTAAGTGATTGCCATATTCTCACAGGAATTAGTAGCTGAGAAGAAACATCTTCAAAAGAAATCAGCGTGGTGAGTGGGCACCTGCTTTGGAGATTGGCACAGGTGTACCTCAGGTCTGAAGACAACTGTTTGGTCTGCTTATGCAGAGCTAGTAAGTCTCTTTGCTTGAGGCAGTTGTCCATATGCAGTTAAGGCTGTACACATGGGGCGCTATAAAACAGATACCTAACATTTGTTTAAACAATACAGTTAACAGTAACTACAGCATAGGCAACCCAAAATAACAAACATAGGAATCTCCATAATAATATATTTAAGGTATAGTGAGTGATAAGAGCACATGGTGTGGGTGACTGCCATATTCCCATAGGGGTTAGAAGCCGAGTAAAATACGTTTTCTAATAGTAGCAACATGTTGCTTTGGTGACTGGCATAGGTCTGCTTATGCTGAGGTAGCAAGTCTCCTTGCTTAAAGCAACTGTCCATATGCAGATAAAACTGTACATGTGGGGTGCTACAAGGTAGCTATAATAAGGCAAAATTCCACAATAATACAGTAACATATTGATAATGTGGTATAATTCTTGTTATACAGTCCTGTGTTTTTGTATATAATTAAAGCATTCATGTTGTTGCTCCTGGAATTGCTTACAATGCCCTATGACAATGTATAAGCAGATACCTGGATAAACTCCTGTGAGATGGGGTGAAATTAAGGTCCCTCTTGATGCTGTAAAAGGTGACCAAAGGGAGGTTGGGGGCAGGAAGGGTATCTGACCAAAATAAAATTCTGGTCCAAGCCCCAATATGAAATAAGCAATTGGTTAATCTTGGTGAACCCAGACAATTGTTGTTAAATGAGAGAGAGAGAGAGAGAGATAGAGAGAGAAAGCCTTGTATGGTGTTGTACGGGCATCTTTCCAAATCACATCAACAATATTAAATGTCATGTTCTTCCACGGGTCTTCCTTTGCCAGTTACAACTATAGCTCTAAAGCAGATCTGTAAGTACCAAACTACATGCTGCAGGCAACAGACCCAAATTCTGTTCCAGTAAAACTTCTGTTACAATACTTCTTTGAAAACCATCACTAGTATGGTTTTTTATTTTAAATTAAGTTACTTTTTTCCATTTAAAATAGCTGCTTATGCCTGCTGATACATGTCTTAATTGAATTTCCAAAATATAAGAGCGTTGATAACAGGGCTGGGTATTGCCACTAATGTCACGATTTGATTCATATCACAATGTCCCAATTTGATTCAATATAGATTTTATCTTCATTTAGTTAGCATGCACTGACATTTGAAGTGCTGGCTTTTTTAGAGATTACATAACCATGCATTGATAGCATCAAGATAATGTGACACATTTGAGGACCACTTTATTTGAAGGGTGTCTATATACTGTCTTCAAAACATATGCATAAGCATGGAATGATATTTAAGAACCAATACTTGATCAGTTATGAACAGTTAACATCAATACTTGCAAGATGTATAACAAAATTTCACGGCTCACAGCACTACACACATTCAAAATTCACCATAATTTAGCAAACATATGTATCGCCATATCAGAGTCCACATATAGGTATTATGGGGGGTCCTTGTTTTAATACAATGCAGTCTCAAAAATGTGTCCTCACACTTCCTCTTCAGACACAAAAGGATGCATATTAAAACAAGGATCTAATGCTGAGGCTTGCTGACGGCGGCACTGAATGAATGGAACGTAAAAAACAAAGCCACCATGACTGACAACTCCACTAATATAATCTGTACAGTAGAGCTTATAAACCTACTTGCTTTGCTCACACATTGCCGCACCTACCACATGACGAACCACCTGGACTGGGACCAGAGTGCAGACTGCTCTGAAAGTTCCAACAATTGCCTGCTTGTTCGGCCTGGTGTGGGGTGTTGTAAATATTTTACACTGCAGCAGTACAGCTATTGTAGCCACATGCTAACAGAGAAGCAATGTGTATTGCACTTGCCAACACACAAGTTTGTGACTAATGTGGCAATGCAAAAAAACAATGCATTGGATATGCTAGAAACACTTTTAGAACAACGGCCACCATCTCAGCAGCTCTGCATACTGTATATGCAGTGAGGATGCTCCCGGTGTGACTGGCATGTAGCTCGCTTGTCTGCAACCCGCTACATGACACCCAGTCGTTCTTCAGGTAATGATAAGTGATTTTGTCACATAGGAATCAGCTGCCCTGGATATCCATTTGTCACAAGTTAGGACCATTCTCTCCGTGTACCTAAGAGACTGGCAAAGCTTTGCTTAAAATCTTCATAAGGCCTAGGTGCAATGACTTCACTCATGTGCTTTCCTGTTGGTATAGTATACAGCAGTTCCAAAACCTGTATCATTTGTTTAAAGTCTCATTGTCAGCAACAGTGTAGGGCAGGCCTATTGAAATGGCGGCCCACGGGCCACATGTGGCCCAGAACCAACCTCTGAGTGGCCCAGCCTGTGGTCCCACCAGAGTTCCAGACTGCAACTAAAATTGATCACAAATTCAACCAAAAATAGGCTTTGGTGATTATCATTTCTATTTAGTTCGCCATTTGGGAATGAAATCATTGAAACTTTAAACAAATTATATTGTAACAGAGTCAAAAAGTATTTTTTGTTAACATATGTGTCAGTATGGGCTTTTCCCTGAGCTACATAAAGGCTAGTTTATATCCTGCGCTGGGAGTGAGGGAGTTGTGGCAAAAATAATGTCTTGGACACGCATGCAGGAAAATATTTCATGTACATGGTGCTGCTGATGGATGGCCATGTATTCCAAAAGGTGAATTTCAATGAGAGACTGGTTACGCTTCTGCCAGAATAATGAATGAAGGACTGAATATAATGCAACCGGTCATCAAAACAAAAAGTAGGCATGCAAAACATTTGAAATTCCTCTGCCTATTATATAGGTCCCTTGTTATGAAGATATCTGTGCCCCGTGGAATTCAGTAGTCCCTTCTGATTTCATGCAGTCACACTAAGGTGCGATTGTCACTGATCTCCTTGTGTTTGCACATCTTTGCATGCTGTTTCTCTTTTGATTTAAAGCATACTCCATGCAAAATGCAAGCCTGTCCATCAGTAAACATGTGTGAGCAGTCACCTGCCTAATGTTTTGTCACACACATCAATGTGATGAAGTCTGCGTTTTAAGGTTGCAAGTGTATTACAGTCATTTTACCATATCAAAAAAATACCACTTTGTTAGTTGTTACTTCAGTTGTTTTGGTGTATGCACTATATGTTCTGTTACCAATAAATTCTTCAATGGGAGCTTAACAACAAAGAAACAAAAAAAATAAGATTAAGTAAAAAAAAAAAAAATAATAGTAATAATTATAATTAATAATTACATTACTTGATACCACGAACTGTGTAAAAAGACATTTTAAAGACAAATCATTAAAATAAATGTACCAATCTACTTTCACACCATACCTGATGCCTTGCTCTTAACATTTCATAGATCTCATATTTCAAAAGGGAAACAAATGTTATTGCTATTACTGTGCACATTTTGATTTTATGCACTTTGAGAATACTGCTACTACCTCAGTTACTGTTCAGTTACAGCTTTTTTGTTTTTTTTATACATTTTTGATGTGCCTGCGTCAGATGTGACCAAATGTAAAAGAGAAATAAGGAATAAACATTACTTGTTTTTAAATACATTCATTTGTGTTGATTTAAAATTTGTCATTACCTGCTGCTTACTGGCTGCTGAAAATGTCTGGCCCAGCTAAATTTATTGGTTTGAAAATCTGGCCCAATTGAAATTGTAATTGAATAGCCCTGGTGTAGGGTCTGATATCTTTACAGATAAAAACTGCTATAGACTGTTATTTTTTGGACACGAGACAAATTAAGCTTGGAGTTAAATACTGTCTCCAATATAGACTGTTTACACTCTACTCATTTGGATGTTAACTGAGACAATGTTTCTGGGTGATGTGGGGATAAGTGATTTCTCAAATTTGTTGTGTTACCACAATACTTAACCTTCTGAGTTGCACAGCTTACACAGGGCTTTGCTTTTATCTAGCTGTGCTTTTATGATACACTGGTTGAAACTGTAGTAAGTCCACACATCTGATTTAGGTTGAAGATGCTGATTTCAGTTAAGGAGGACACACCAGTCTGTGAGAAATACTATATGCAGATTTTTTCTAATCTTCGTTTAGTGCCAAAGGCACTGATTTCAGGTAAGGAGGACATGCCACTTTGTGCAGAGTACAAAGCTCTTTTCCATAGAAAGCTGCAACATGTGCATTAGTGACATCTACTGGATCCGATGGCAAAAATGAAGATCAGCTAAAATCTACATATAGTAATAGAGCAGGACAGAAATCCACTAGATCAATCTTGAGACTTCAAGAACCGATACGGAATTGGTTAAATGAAAAATGAATCATACAATCTATTTTTACCTAGGCCTAGTTGGTAATGTTTTGTAAGGAAATTTAATTAGATACAAAATCAATAGTGTCTAATGTGATAGACAGAAGGTTGGCATCAAAGCAACGATTTTTTCGTAGAAATTAGGTAACTGTAAGCAATTTTAATAGTACACTATTTTAGTGTTTGCTTCCTCGTGTTTCTATAATATTCTAATATTTAACAGTACTTTAAAAGTAGTCATTTTTAATAACATTTACAATGCAAAAACAAGCAAATGTTATAACAGAAAAACAGTGTCAGTGGCAAAACAGAATTTTTCATTACAAATCTCACCTACTGCTTGCTTTTGCATAACCATAGAACAACACGAACTAGGCCCATGATCAATGAGCACATAAATAGGAAATAAAATGAACACATTTATTTTTTACGCTCTTAGAAAATAAACTTTTACATAAATACCCTATAAAAAACTAATTTCCTACCAAATTTTCTTCTTTACATTATGACAAACTCATATTATTCAACTAAGTGTAATTAAAATTTTTTGTTAGTTATTTGCTCAAAAATAAAGGCTTGGTCCACGTAGTTGTATTTAACTTTATTCCACTTCGGATTTCAGATGTTTGTTATATTACAGAATTTATGCAACGGGGTAACCGTAACTATGCCTGTTATAAATGATTGTGAATTCTCCAGAGGTGCTTCTCTATGATTGCTGCAAACTTTGGTAAGGTATTGTAATTTGTTGACGTTGATATGTTAAAGCTGTACTTTATATGTGAGCACCCTTAACCTGTACTCCCCTAATGACCACCTAACAACAATAAATAAAATTTTTTGTACTGCCAATAAACTTTGTACTTTTGTTATCTTCACACTGATCTTCAGGATATATACTCTTCCCACAATGCTGACTGTGTTCATATGTTTCTAAACGTGTGTCCAACACTGTTACTTGCATATCTGAAATCTTGAAATGAACACAACACTTTCTATTGGACAGATAGGAAATACTAGTTTCATAGCTGGTAATTTTATATGAAAGCTTTCAAAGTAGGAACTCTGAGTTGGACAATACAGAGAAAACAATGATATCCCAACTTTCTCTGAGATGTACCACAACTCTTATCTTTCATCTCATATCACAACATTAAATTCTGCAATAAATTTAATTTTAGGGCTATTAGGCTAGCTTCAAATGCTACTTTTATAGACAATACTCAATAGTGACCTTGCATTTAATAAAAATAAAAAAAAAAAGTGGGAAGTTGAGACGTCATAAGTGGGAACTCTGAAGACACACAGTACATGAATGTAGCAAATCTGCTTACTCTTATGTCTTCCCTGACATCCTCCATCCACTCAGTTGTCTCTTAAATAAAAATGGTACTTATGAAAGCAAGCATTCTTATCTCAATCTGTGATTAATTTTATTCAGTTTCATTTAACCTAACCATTAAACTGTATTCTGTGTAAGTTAGTAAATCTCTCTCCCTGTCTCTAATCTCTAATCCGTACACACACAAAAATCTGATGGACAGATACCTAACCAGACAAGAGTAATCATAAAGACTGTCAAAATGGCATCTTTTTTGTGTGTGAAAAACTATGAATTTGTTTTAATTATAATTTAATTTTTGTTACATAATTATAATAGCATTTGAAGAAGTTCTACCAAGGCATTATTCTTTTGACAATTACCATGTCTACCATAGACATCAGGAGTCAGCAAATTCATGCATTCAAAGAAATAAATTATTCAAAATACTCCTTTCCTTTATGATTTAAAAAAAAATATCTAGGCTAAATACCCCCCTGAGGCTCACATTGTATGTCCAGGGCTAATTAAAGCCAAAATTAGCATGCACTCGAAACTGCACTGTATTAGTAAGATACTATAAAACATAGGTTGTTGTATGTTAAAACCTGTTAGTCAAAGAGTATTACTATTTTAGAATTCCTTAATAGCAGCCTTTGTTCATTTTCAAGGCGTTTCATGTTAAGTGTTCAGATTTTGCTACAGCCTGTGTACAATGAGCTGGAATACATGTGGTAAACATGTGTAACTGCTGCCCAGATCCAATTTCCCACAGTTTCATTCAAATATTTGTCATTTTTATTTCTGAACTAATTTTATAAATTGATAATTATGAAAATAACAAATGTCTACTGGCTTAAAAGAAAGGCTAGATTGCCCTCAATATTAAGTTCAAATATATAGGGGATTTTTAAGGAGAATAACACTTAAAATGCTTTGAAGTGTTCCACAAGGGGCAATGTATAATATTATGTCACCTTTTTACGATAAACTAGCAAAATACCCGCGCTTCGCAGCGGAGAAGTAGTGGGTTAAAGAAGTTATGAAAAAGAAAAGGAAATATTTTAAAAATAACATAACCTGATTGTGAATGTAATTGTTTTGTCACTGTTATGAGTGTTGCTATCACCAAGGATTTGATTATCATTATTTCTTTCAATCAGGTTTGTATTTGGAGGACGTGTTGTCTTGAAGTTACATTCCATGTTTGTCAACCGTTGTAAAGATAACAGGTTTCATTCATCGAAGTGTTCACTACCCAAATCGCTACTCGTGAATGTAAGCTGTTTAACAGGCATTCCCGGTATTAACTTGTGGATTTTCCAGCGAATATTTAGCAGCAGCGTGTCTATGAACTTGTGGAATCTCTTGCGAGTTTTTAGCGACAGCGCCTTGTAACGGTTGTCACAAAATTTTTTACTGTGTGCCTTTAACTGTTTCTGCTGTGTGCTTCCTTTTAGAGATTATGTCCCAGTAATTAACCATCTGTGAGATATCTGTTTAAGAAGAATTGGGGGCAAACTACGCCTGTGGTTCCTTGCTAAATGTACCATGGTGTGACGTAAGGGGAACTGACTGTAAAAAGGCAAGGAGCCGCATATTTTGAACGAAAAAGGGAGAAGACAGCGAAGGAACGGAAAAGTGAGAAGGAAAACTGTTTAAATAAAGAGCTAGGAAGGTGAATGGAAAGAAGCAGCCAGCGGTAAGGCAAGGAAGACTCCGTAATAAGGACAGTTGGGTGTACATAGAAGGTTTAACAATAAGATTGTTAAGCCTTATGATAATGTTCCCGCACGGAGGGTTTAGAGAGATGCACTGGGAGAAGTATAGAATAGGGAAGCCCGTGTGACTGTTCTGCTGTTCTCCTTCGACAGTTCTGTGGCTCTGCATATTTGTATTTACCTCTCTAAAGTCAGTCTGTCTTCTCTCAGTAATCTTTGTTGCAAACTTGCATCACTGGTTCCGGTCACTTATAAGGGAACTTTTAATCTCCCCGAAATTGCATGTGCCTGCTAACACTCTCAGATCTGTGACGTAGTTGTCTGTATTTTCACCCCTTGCCTGCTTTCTTGAAAAAAATCTGAACCTCTCTACAGTTTTGTTTATTTTTGGGTTGTAAGGTTCATCAAATTTACGTATCATCAAGCTCATAGTTAACTCATCAGGTCTTACATCACCGGTCAGCGCCTGACACAATTCTCTGCCGCTCTCTCCAATAAGATAACGGAATAATCTGACCTTAGTGTTTTTCTCTGCCTCCGGCATTGCAAGTTCTGTGTATAATCTGAACTCGTCCTTCCATGTTCTCCATGACTTCGCCAGGACTTTATTATCGAGGCTTTATACCCTGCGTCTTCTCATTAAACTTGTATCTCACGAATATCTCGTACGATCTTGCGATGTCCACGGCTTTATTTAATTTTAGCTCAGACCCGGCACTTAAAAGTTTCTCTCGCACTTTCGCTGAGTTTGTGCCAAACACTATTCTATCCCTGACCATCTCATCTTCGTTTGCATAAGCACAGCCCTTCACCAGCAATTTTAACTCCGTTAGAAAGTGATCAAAAGTCTCGATTATACCCTGTGTCCTCTCAATAAACTTGTATCTCGCGAATGTCGTATTCGTCTTAGGCATGACAAACGCCAGTGGCAGCGTGTCTATGAACTTAATTTAAACTTAAGGTTTACACCATGCTTTGTTTCCGCAGTAGCTGCACTTATGAATATGCTTGTATGTGTCACTCACTTCATATTCTTTTGCTGCCTTCTCAATTGTGTAATGCGTTTTTTGAACAGGTTTCATTCATCGAAGTGATCACTACCCAAATCGGTACTCGTGAATCTAAGATGTTTAATAGGCATTCCCGGTATTAAGCTGTGGATTTGCCTGCGAATATTTAGCGGCAGCGTGTCTATGAACGTAATTTAAACTTAAGCTTTACACCTTGCTTTCCTATTGATATATGTACAAAGGCTTGTTCAGCATACAGAGGGTTTCCACAGTAGCTGCACTTATGAATATGCTAAGCACAGTCCTTCACCCGCGAATATTTACCTTATATGGGCAGGCACTCAATTACGTGGGAGGCGTGATGATGCGGGACCGAGCTGCAGGCTATGGCTGTATATATGGACGAAGTTAGGTTCCAGTTATGACCGTTACACGTAGAATTTCAAAATGAAACCTGCTTAACTTTTGTAAGTAAGCTGTAAGGAAAAAGCCTGCCAAATTACAGCTTTCCACCTACATGGGAAGTTGGAGAATTAGTGATGAATCTGTGAGTGAGTGAGTCAGTGAGGGCTTTGCCTTTTATTAGTATAGATAATTCACTAGCTCCAGGAAGCTAATCCTGCATTCTCATAAAGCAATGAGTCTTCTAATGAATTAAGGATATGATAAAACAAGTACATTGATTTAGTTTGTTAAAAAAAGGAGCAACTTAAAATACTCTACTATCCAGCTCTAAAAATAAAAAATGTAAAGAAACACTTATATGGTTTGTCAAAAATCCTGTAAATATTAAACAGTTCAAGATTTACATACTAGTTACACAATTCTCTATGTATTGATATTTTCTAGGTGTGTGAGATACGTTTGAAAAGCTTATTACAAACGTTGTGGCACATCAAATAAACAAATAAAAAACGTAGTAATTATGAGAAGCCCTGTTGCTTAGTTACAGTTCCAGCTGAAATCAAATTGTCTAACTAACAGAAAAGAATCTTCCCCCACAATTCAGAGTTACTATTTAGAATGTATATTTAAAAAAAGCATTCTAATAAAACTAAATCCTTTCAAAATGTTAACTACACTGAAAATAAAAAATAAAATTTGGCCAATGTTTAAATTCACCTATGACAGACAACAAAAGCAAATAGATCACTGTGTGTTTCCTAAAATATTCTTAATCAAATACAGGTAGTTGTCAACTTACGACATCTTACGACCATTCGATTGATGACTGCTACCGCGTCTCACATGCAGATGGCAGTTTTCACAATGCCTGCTCAGCACGGCATAACTCATTCATCTCGATCTCAGTTTATTACCAGCAATGGTTCTGTCTACGCTCAATTACATTGTCTTACAATTACTAGGAAAAAAGGCAATTGATCTTGACACAAAAATGAAGGAGACTCTCGATGTGCCTCTTCATGCGAGCTGCCATGAATTGGGTAATGAAACCACACCGAACTCCCTTATCTGTTAATATTTATTATTAACAGGCTGAAATGTTAAAACAGAAAACATACGAGTGCTCAAACTCTGCTGGTACAATTCCCCCTCTCAAAGTTAACACAATGAACACTGGGAGAAGCTCACATTGATGACATAACAGAACACAAAGAAAGGAATCATGAAGCTGTTAAAGATTCAGCACCCATGTGAGCAACTAATACTGAAACAAAATAAATTATTTACAAAAATATGATAACAATGATTATTTAATGACCCTTAAAATACATAAAAATAAAAAATGTACAAAAATATTTATCCATAATACATATGGCATAAAAGTAAGTAAAATGCTTGTCATAATTACAAGCCGTCAAGTTTTTTCTGTAATGTACCAATCTGAAACAATATTTATAAAAAAAAGTAGTCTTCACCATTTCAAAACAATTATATTCACACAATCAATTAATTGATATTGGCAATTAAACTGCTTTAATGTAAATATACTTGCACTAAAAGATTTTAATAGTTTTTAATCATTAATTGCACTTTTTTAACTGCTAACACATATATTTACTCTATTTAGTCAAGTCAGCTTTATTCATATAGCACAATTAACACAACTACAAGTTGACCAAAATGCTTTACAAATTATCCATATAACATATAAAAATTTAAATAAACATAAGAAATAACATATAAAAATATATTTTCAGTTTAGATTTAAGCTAAAAATTGAGGGAGAAGCTCTAATTTCGTAAGGCAGAGTGTCCCAAAGCCTCAGAGCCACTGCTGCAAAAGCATGGTCACCTGTTAGCTTCCCACAGTTCCAAGGAATGCATAATAATAACTAATCTTACGCAGTATTAATATTGTTGATTAAAAACTAAGACGAAAAATACTCAAGACATTTTTACCATGGTGAAAACAGAACAAAAATTAAATTTTTAAATTATTAAATTTAATGACGAATACGAAGATGAATGCTTTTAAAATCATTGTTGACAAAAACTAAACCAAACGAAAATGTTACAGACAGACAACTGGACAGTGAACAACGTAATGCTTTTTGTACATCTCCATTACACAACAAACAATAAGCATAAATGTTTTGGTGCAATTTAAAAAATTTGTAAGCCGCTCGTAATTTGATAACACTAAGTTTGGGTATCATCAGCAAATCACCACGTCAGCCAGAATGCTGCTCCACTACATTCTGCAATGTTGGCCAACATGATTCTTGGGAGAAAAAAAGAGGTCAGACATATGGATTTAATTAATCCATGGGATTAATCGCTTTTAATACAGTGTCCTAAAAAGTCCTGATAAAGCAATAGAAACTTTGCATTAGTTCTTTGATTGTAATGAGAACATCTACACATGTTCATCCTTGCACCCATCTATTTTGTAACTGGTGGACACAGTTCAGGGTTGTGAGTGAAACCACCTTGCACACATCCACTTACACATATGGGCACAGTGGCAGAAATGGCAACAGTCGTACCAATTAAAAATTGAGGCAAGTTCAAAAAAAGGAGCTATTTGGCTGGTGGCATCATCAATGAAAAGAGATGCACCATTTGTGCATTGGATTTAGGATTTCAGAGCTTAAAGTGCATCTCCAAATCAATACGATATGCACATGTATAGCATGGCAAAACAACATTGCTTCATTCCTGAATACAAATCTGCAAACACTACATTTCTGTTATTCGTTTGGTTTTTGAGAGTAAACTAATGTTTATGTGCAAAACCCATTGAAAGTGAAGAACATAGTAAAAGCACTTATGTCATATGGTATATTAGAACGGTACATTGAATGTAATGCAGTCTCTTAGTTATAAATAATTGAGTAAAGGTAATTTTTGTAATTGTGGATTTGCTCACAGGCTAAGCAATAAAGTCATATCACTCATGTAAGGCACTTTGAAAACAGCACAGCAAAGGCTCTTTTACAATATTTCTGAAATATTGGAAAAAATATATATAAAATATATGACTCCTCTGTTAAATGTTACTCTTTAGTGAGTTTTTTTAACAAGCTAATTGTGTAAGTATAAATCTTATAATAGCAAATGTTGCAAACGTGAGTGATTCTCTCATAAACCAGATTTTAAAAGTATATGATACAAAACTAGCATTTAAGGGTGTGTTTAAATGTAAGCATTTTAGAATTCACTAATTGAACAGTACAGATATAATAATGCTTGAATTTTTATTTTTAGTATTATTTGAAGCATTATTTTTCATCTGGTGGGCAAAAACTATCAGAGAATAAATTTAAAACGTGCACATGGTCAGGTACCCTCCTACCCTCACCTATGGTCATGAGCTATGGGTAGTGACCGAAAGAACGAGATCGCGAATACAAGCGGCTGAAATGAGTTTCCTCCGCAGGGTGTCTGGGCTTTCCCTTAAAGATAGGGTGAGAAGCTCAGTCATCCGGGAGGGGCTCAGAGTAGAGCCGCTGCTCCTCCGCATCGAGAGGAGTCAGATGAGGTGGCTCAGGCATCTGATCAGGATGCCTCCTGGACGCCTCCCTGGTGAGGTGTTCCGGGCACGTCCAACTGGGAGGTGGCCCCGGGGAAGACCCAGGACACGCTGGAGGGACTATGTCTCCCGGCTGGCCTGGGAGCGCTTGGGATTCTCCGGAAGAGCTGGAAGAAGTGGACGGGGAGAGGGAAGTCTGGGCCTCTCTGCTTAAGCTGCTGCCCCCGCGACCAAACCTCGGATAAGTGGAAGAGGATGGATGGATGGATGGACATGGTCAGGTAATGAATCTCATTCTTTATAAACCTGATGCTGAAATGAAATGTGTGTTGCTTGATCCAGGCTTTTTTCGTAAAATCTTATAGCAGCATAACTAAGGCATGTTGAAGGCTAGAAAACCGTTATGACAAGCAAGAGTTGCCATTATCTGACCATGAGCTTTTGGAGTAAATACTTTCTACACTTACTTTACATTTTATGCTCAAAAATCACTACATGTGCAGGGCTCTAGAGTGCGACCTAATTTCTCAATGGTGCGACTAAAAAAAATCAAAGGTTGCACCGGTGCGACCAGCCGTTCAAGAGGGAAAAAAAAACGAAACTCCGTGACTCTTAAAGTCTCCCTGTTGTTCAACAACAGACACACATTAGGCCCATATCGTGGTCTAAACCAATCAGAGATAGTGAAGGGTGGATCCTGCCCCCCCCCTCTGATTGGCCGTGGTCCAGATATTCCTATACGTTTGTGTACATTTGAAAATGCATGTGATGCAGTCAGACAGAGAGAGGTGAGTAGCCCATCAGGTAAACAGTGGATGTAGCCGCGGATTATGAGAGAAGATAAAAAGAACGATTGACAGCTTTTTCGTTAAGAATGTTAAATTAGGGCCTGATCCGTCCGAAAATCAAAACCAATGCTCTGACACGGAGCCATCAACCTCCCAAGTTATAGCAAGCCCTAGTCCGGAGACGGCATTAGATAATGAGCCACATACGATCGAGTCCGAGCCCACTGAAATTAAAAGGGGTAAAGTGTATACATTTCGAAATGAGTGGCTTGACCAGTTTCCCTGGCAAAGATACAGTAAAGCCGATAATATAATGCACTGTATTTACTGTAAAGAGTGTGGGAAGACCATGGCTGGCAGTAGTGCATTTGTGACTGGTTCTAATACATTTAGAATTGAAACGCTGAAAAAGCACAATGCATCTATAAAACACATTACATGCCGCGATAAATGCACTGCTCAAGTGTCCCCTCTCCCCGCTGCCTTTCAGCGCAGGCAGCAGCAAACAGATCATCAGACGAGGCAGAGATGATAATTAAGTTTAACGTTGCCTACAATATTGCAAAAGAAGAACTTCCCTTCACTAAATTCAAGTCCGAAAAAATTCTTATGAAGAAAAATGGCTTGAACGTAAATCCGACGTACAGCAATGATGTCGCGTGCGCCCAATTTATAGGAGTTATCGCAGGTACATTGGAAAAAAAGACGTCTGTGCAAATTGCGAACAGTGCGTACATGGCATTCCTGATCGACGGAGACACAGATATCGCCACAAAGGAATGCGTCATTGTGTACGGTCGTATCTTGCGGAGAGGAAGACCGATGAATATACTTATTGGACACATTGAGGCCGTGCATGCTCATGCCCAAGCCTGGAAGATTTTGATGCTAGAGAGAGTGTGGCCAGCTGGTTTAGTCAAGGCTAAAGATCAAGAAGGCCAAACTACAGGAGTTGGCCATCCGAGGGGCATGTGACTGCAATGGAGGATAGTCCATAAGACATTGAGCCATGAGATGTTCAGTTTGAAGCCCTTAAAACACTTAATTTAGATTTTCTTTTTAATTTATCTTGAGATTTTTTAAGTTTAAATTTCAGCTCAGTAAAGCACTTTAAGCACCAACACTTTTTCAGTAAGTTACCTTTCTTGTAGAATTGTGCTTGCCTTCAAATAAAGAACTTTATATTGACCAGATTGTTAGTTAATCATTTACAAGTCTATATTGCCTATATGGACAGTGATTTAAAATAAATAAATAAATAAAGTGAACTTGTAAAACTGTGGTGTTAAATGTGATGCGGTTGAAAATTTGGGTGCACCTAACTTTTGTGCTGGTGCACCTAAGAAAAAAAGTTAGGCGCACCAGTGCAACCAGTGCAAAAAGTTAGTCTAGAGCCCTGATGTGGTTTGGCTCCTTAGTGTATATGTTAGTATACTAGTTTAGAGGTGCGGTACATTCTGTGCATATTCATATTTTAAACATGATATTCATCTGATTTTGATTTTGACAAATTTACTTTTAGTCAGATAAAACCAATTTACTTTTCTCGACTAAAATTAATTTACTTTTTGTTGACTAAAACTAGACTAAATCTATCAGTAATGACTAAAGTCTGACTAAAAATAAAATATAGTTTAGTTAGAAGACTAAGATTAAAACTAAATCAAAATGCATTGTCAAAATTAACAATGATCTGTAATAAGCAGACCCATGCAGTGCCTTATACACAAATATTAAAATCTTAAAATTCACCCTATACTGTACTGGAAGCCAGTGCAGGGAAGTCAAAACAGGTGAGATATGCTCTCCTTTTTTTTTTGGTGCGAGTCAACAGCGGAGTGGTGGCTTTAAGGCTAGGGATTTGTGCCGGCAATTAGGTTTGCCAGTTCAAATCCAGTAAATGGCAGAAGTGACTCCACTCCGCTGTGCCCTTGAGCAAGGTCCTTAAAACCTGGGGGCGGGTGGTAGGATTGTCACTCCAGCCACTACAGAAAACATCTCAGATTGTTTCAGTGTGGTGCTGAGGTGTCTCCCACTGCACTCGGGTCAAACTCCAGGTGGTTTAAAGTGTGGTGGGAGCGGCAATGCACTACTAACACATGCTCCCAACCTCAGTCAACACCCTTACAGCCACATTCAGAACCAACTCAAGACGAGACAAATACAACTCAGACACACTACAGTAATAGATAGAGGCAAGAGGAGACAAAAGTATGAATAACCTTTTATAAGTCATTATACGACAGAAAAGGCTTGACTCTAGTAATAACCCTAAGATGAAAAATACAGCTCTTTACAACAGCATTTATCTGTTTGTCAAATTTAAGTTCAAAATCAAACATCACACCTAGAGTTCTTACATGTGACCTAATAGATGGAATCAATGGTCCAGGATTATTTGCAATTATACAATGTTTTTCAAAGAAGTACCGGGCGTGTTAATTGACAATATTCTTGACATAGTAAATTCGTCATTAGATACGGGGGTCTTTCCAGACTGTCTTAAGACTGCTGTAGTTAAACCCCTTCTTAAGAAACATAATCTTGACCCCTCGGCTCTTGAAAATTTTAGACCCATCTCTAACCTGCCTCTCTTAAGTAAAGTTCTAGAGAAGGCAGTCATTATGCAGTTAAATGACCACCTCAATAAACACTCTATTCTTGATAAATTTTAGTCAGGTTTTAGAACAAATCACAGCACAGAAACTGCATTTGTTAAAGTAGTAAATGACTTGCGAGTGAATGCAGACAGAGGCCATTTATCTGTTCTCATCCTCTTAGATCTGAGTGCTGCATTTGACACCATTCATCACAACATTCTTAGAAATCGCCTTAGTCAATGGGTGGGCCTCTCTTGCACGGTCTTAAATTGGTTTGAATCCTACCTGACAGGGAGAAAATTTTTTGTTAGTTGTGGTAATTACAACTCGAAGACACATGATATCCGATATGGTGTTCCACAAGGCACTATCCTGGGTCCGCTGTTATTCTCAATCTACATGCTTCCGTTAGGTCAGATTATCTCAGAGCACAACGTGAGCTACCACAGCTATGCTGATGACACACAGCTGTATTTATCAATAGCACCTGATGACCCCGATTCTATTGATTCACTAACACAATGTCTGAGTTGTATCTCAGAATGGATGAATAGTAACTTTCTCAAGTTAAATAAAGAGAAAACTGAAATCTTAGTGATTAGCAATAATGGATACAATGAGGCTATTAGAAATAAACTGGATACATTAGGATTAAAAGTCAAGACGGAAGTAAAAAGCTTAGAGGTAATTGTTGACTGTAATCTGAATTTTAAATCGCATATTAATCAGATCACTAGGACAGTGTTTTTTCACTTAAGAAACATAAGTAAAGTTAGACCTCTTATATCACTGAAAGATGCTGAGAAATTAGTTCACGTTTGTTTTCAGTCGACTAGATTACTGTAACGCACTCCTCTCAGGACTACCCAAAAAAGACATAAATCGTTTGCAACTAGTGCAGAATGCAGCTGTTAGAATCCTAACTAGGAAAAGAAATCTGAACACATTACTCCAGTTTTGATGTCACTACACTGGTTACCTGTGTCATTCAGGATTGACTTTAAAATTCTGCTTATGGTTTATAAAGCCTTAAATAATCTCGCCCCATCTTATATATCGGAATGTCTGACACCTTATATTCCAAATCGTAACCTCAGATCCTCAAATGAAGGTCTCCTTAGAATTCCAAGAACAAAGCTTAAAAGAAGTGGTGAGGCGGCCTTCTGCTGCTATGCACCTAAAATCTGGAATAGCCTGCCAATAGGAATTCGCCAGGCTAATACAGTAGAGCAGTTTAAAACACTGCTGAAAACATATTATTTTAACATGACCTTTCTATAACTTCAATTCAATTTAATTTAACTTAATCCTGATACTCTGTATGTTCAATTTCCTTATAACAACTACTCATGGTGGCTCTAAAATCCGTACTGACCCCTACTCTCTTTTCTGTTTCTTTTTCCGGTTTCTTTGTGGTGGTGGCCTGCGCCACCTCCACCTACTCAAAGCTTCATGATGCTCCAACAACGATGGATGGATTTAAAGGCAGAAGTCTACGTGACCATCATCATCATCAAGCCCTTCCGTGAGAACCCTAAATCCAAAAAGGACTGTTTCATTTATGTTAGGTAGAATGCCCAGAGGGGACTGGGCGGTGTCATGGTCTGGAATCCCTACAGATTTTATTTTTTCTTTAGCCGTCTGGAGTTTTTGTTTTTTCTGTCCCCCCTGGCCATTGAACCTTACTCTTATTCGATGTTAATTAATGTTGATTTATTTTGTTTTCTTATTGTGTCTTTTATTTTTCTATTCTTTATTATGTAAAGCACTTTGAGCTACTGTTTGTATGAAAATGTGCTATATAAATAAATGTTGTTGCTGTTGATGTGGTGCGGAAGTGATGCGAGTGCACAGGTGTTCTATTGTGTTAAGTCCAATGATGACTCTGTTTTCACCTTTACACTCTTTATTGTATAGACCTTAATAAAATATCTAAAATCCCATATACTTATCACTCTGTGATCAAGTACTTTAGCACTTTATCCCTCCTTCCCTTCTATATCTGCAATCTCATTCAGGTAGACTCCATGCAGGAGTTAAGTTACTCATTTATTTATGTATTATTGATAAAAAAAAAAAAAAATGCCCAAAAATATGGAAGCAGAATACAATGTCAATTAGGGCTGCCACTATTCCCAATGTAATCGACCAATCAACTAAAAAAATAATCAAATCATATTTTCTTAATCGACTAATTGTTCGAGAAATGTTTCTTGCAGGCATGTTATGTTGCTCTGTATTGTTTGAGTAAACTAATCATGGCGGTAACTGCACCACATTCTGCGGAAGCCAAAATCCTCCTCTGTGTGGGAGCATTTCACCCGAAAATCTGAGAAAATGGTTGATAGTTTGTTATGTAAAAAGCAGATGGTGTTCCACAGTAACACCAGTTCAATGCATGAACGCCTGAAAATTAAGCACACTGGAAGTATAGCACAGGACAACGCAACAATACCTTAAGTAAGTAACATTTGCTTTGACAATAGTTCTTTTAGTGTTGTGAGGCTGGTTAACTTGAGAAATTTGTACTAATAGTGCTTAGCATTGGGAGGAAAGTTACAGCCACAGTATTTCTATGGATAGAACAGATAAATGGTCTGTTAAACACATTTGCCACCATAATGTTACAGTATAATAATGCACTTGCTAGGTATATTTCGGGTTACATTTTTCACTCTTTTTCAGATATTTATGCAAGGGACAGCAACTTGTAACTCTAACTGCTATCTCATGGATCCGAAAGAAAACCACTTATTAGTAGCCAAAACTGAGTAGCAATAACATTCTTTAAAAACAAAGACAGCATTATTAAGTATTTCTTGGCATTTTATTCGGACATGGCTCAGGCTGACTCAGGAAGACGCATTTTTTTTTTATTATTAATCTAATGTATTAGACATAGTTGATCCAAACTGAAACAGAGTTTGTGGCACCGTGGTATATGGTGCCCCGCCCACAGCTGGGAAGCTGGCTGTTTGGAGAAGAAAAACAATTTTTACTGTAGTTTAGATTGATAAATATGCAGACTGTACAATCTCAGCAAAATCCAGTTTTTAACAATAAAAAGGTATGAAAATAAGCATGTCTGAAGTAAAATGGTTCTGGGCTCTTTCCATGTTTTCTCGTATGCTGAGACGGACAGGCTAATGATTGATAAAGGGCAACGTGTGAGTTATACTGAATGCCACTTATGAAGTGTTCTGCAGTGTTAATTAAGATTGTCTTTCACTTCTTCACATCCCTTCCTATGTCCGAAACAGAGTATTTATTAGCATAAGAACTCTTCTGAGTGAATTTATAAACCTCTTGTGCAGGATGGATTTTTTTTGATGGATTGATAATGTGCTTATTACACTTTCAAAGTAACCTACTGATTAAGATATTCAGTACGTTATTTTTGATAAACGCAAAAATTGCTGACAAACACCAAGAATTTAAAATAAACAAATATTTTTATCATTTATATATGAAAAAAATCAGATGTTTAGAACAGCTCTGCAAAGAAACAATAAAAACACTTTGTTCTGAAACAATTCGCCAAAATAATAACCAAATGTTTAAATGTGACGATGGCAATAACATGCAAGGGGAATAATAGTAAAAAAATCAGTTGTGCAGTCATTGCATATTCAGAACACAGTACAATGCTATACAAAAATCGGCAGTGCAAAATCGTTGCTGAAAAGTTTAACATACAATTTTTTAATGCTGTAGCTATAAAAGAGTATAGAATGTTGATTTTACATGTGTAATGAGTCTAAGAGTGGATTTACATACACAAAAATTTTTGATAATTTATTTAAATTATAGTCAAGCTATGAAAGAAAACATTTATTTTTGACATTTACAGTTCTAAATATTCTTTTCACAAATGTATCATCCATCTCTTAGTATAAAACAGCTGCTTAGATGACTTCCTCTTAAGGAACAATACTTGCACACCACAGGTTGAAGTAGCTCTGACAAACAGTGTGCTCAACATGCTAATTAAACACACGAGACCTCTGGCAATGGTGAAGGATGAGGGATTCTGGGTTATGACTAAAATTTTCCAATCTGGCTGTATTCTCCTCAAACGCACCTGGCGTCACTAGCATAATGAAAAAGAAATATGAGAACACATTCCAGAAAGTCAAAGTCATCCCCACTTTTTCCAACAGCAGTGTTAGTGTACCAATGGATGCATGGACAAGTATCGATACCAAAGCATACCTGGGCATTATCTGCCATTTCATTAATGACAACCATGAGCTTTGCAGCAGCAGTTTAATGACTATGCCTCTTGAAGAACGATATACCCCTGTACATATTGCAAACTGGATTGAAGGAGCAGCTGAAAAGTTGTGGATTCCTGCAAACAATATTATATATGTAGTTCATAATAATGCTCCAAATGTGGTGGCAGCGCTTAGGGTTTTAGAAGAGAGGCATGGGATATCTTTCTACCCTGTGCTGGCCACACATTACAAATTGTAGTTAATCAAGCCAGCTCCAAGCTCAAGACCAAGCAAAACTAATTGGGCACCCCTGAATATAAACTAATTGAAGATGTTAGTGTTAGGTGGAACAGCACAAATTACATTATCAGTTGTTTGTTGGGAGTAGAAGTGGCCAGTTACAGCAGATCTTTCAGACCCAGATGTGATGCAGAAACAGAAGTATTTCCTGGATCTTGATGGTGAACAGTGGAGTCTGTATAAGGAACTTGAACAAGCTCTTAAACCATTTGAGTGTGCCACTGTATATCTGAGTGATGAATAATATGTGAAAAATCTCTGCTCTATCTGCAATCAAAGGACTCCTCAAGTCCACACATAATGCAACCTTTGATGCACTCCTGTGCAGGCATTTCAGGTGACAGTTTCACAAAAATTATCAAAAGATGGGGGCTGGAGTTGAGCTATAGAGGTGACTCTGCACACGTAAATGTAACTTCTGCGACCCTTGACACCAGATTTCATAAGCTCAAATTTCTGTCTCCAGAAGAAGGATCTAAAGTGCAGTTGAAAATGCAAGCCCTTCGACTGAAAGCAAATAAGGGAATTACAGAGGAAGAGAAACAGCAACAGTCCACCATTGACGTCAAAAACTCAGCTCATGCTAAGGAGGGGAAGAGGCAAGTGTCTTAACTGGACTCACTACTAGGGTCTGACTCAAAAACAAGTCAGTGAGAATGACAGTGCAGAAGATGCAAATGAAAGCACAGTCAGCCAAATAGTGATAAAGGAGATTCTAACCTATTTTGGAGAGCATATTCTTCCCAAAAGTGAAAACGCACTGCAGTGGTGGAAAGATAAGGCAAGGTTTCCCACATTGGGTACTCTGGCAAAATCATATTTAGCTGTACCTGCCACATCTACTGCTTCCGAACACCTGTTTTCAGCCACTGAAAATATAGTCACAAAGAAGAAAGCCAGCCTTAACCCTGAGATTGTGGATATTAGTGCTGGGCGGTAAACCGGTTCATACCGAAAACCGTTTTTTATTTTTGTTATGATATGGATTTTTCTTAAGACCGCAATACCGGTTTAAATTGCCTAAATGAAATTCGGAACGTGGCACAGCGGGAAACTGTTCAAGGGGGGACCTTTTTTACTGCTACACCGCTAAATAGGCATGCAATGGAGTACACGCGGTAGTATATGTATTGCGGGATGAAAATGGATAGAGAACATTCCGAAACTGAAGCTGTAGCTGACGATAAAGTTGAACATAATGACACACAAGAACTTTTGCCAAAAGAATGAAGTCACGTCCATTGCCTGGAAATACTTTGGTTTTAAAAGGTCGGATGTGGACCATTATGTTCAAATGTGTGAAAACTGTTTCTATACTACTAGATAAAACTGCAAGCCAAGTTGTACTTGTTTCATTTTTTTCAATACAGTGTAATGTACCTGGGTACTGTGTAATAGTGTGACGACATGTTGACTTTATTCTCGACATTTCCACTTTAACCTTGACGCTTATGGCGAGAATAAAGTCGACATGTTGACTTTATTCTTGACATTTCTAAATTATTTTTGACATTTATGTCAAGATTAAAGTCGAACATCGTAAACTAAACTTTATCGTAAAATGAATATTTAATTTACTAGATTTTCTCAAACCCTATCGTAAGTTATATAGCACATTAAATGCTTTGGGTGAAGTGTTCCCCAAGCCATGTTAAATCGGTACGTGCTTCTTAAACCGACTTCCTCCTGTACTGAGGAGGCGCCGGCAGCGATTGCCGCACAGAATACATTCACTTCATGATATTCCTGCTCCCTGAACATTTAGAATGCTAAGATAAATACTTGATATAATTTTTATGATGAAATGCATTAATACATGCTTTAATCATGTGGGGGCACAGCGGCATGGAGGTTGCACTGCTGCCTTGCAGCAAGGGGGTATCGGGTGTACCCTGCCTTGAATTTGCATGTTTTTCTGGTGGGTTTACTTGGCGTGCTTCAGTTTCCTTTCAAAGTCATGTAGGATTTGGGGTTTTGTTATGCTATATTGACCCTGCTAGTCTATGTTTTACTCGTATTCACCCTGCGATGAGCTGGCGCCCCCCCGTTCAGGATTTGTTCCTGCCTCACACACGATGCTTGCTGGGATGGGAGCAACCCTGAATGGATAACATAATTAAACATGTATAACGAAGATTTTTTTAAAGTTCTAAACACTCCGTGGGCTAGGTTTATAACTAGTTTTAATTTCACAAAGACGTTTATCGTTTGGTGATTGGTTAGATAGAGAAAGAAAAATGTAGGATAGGAGCTGAGGGTTTGGTATATCAGACAGACAGCACGCATGCAATAAAGAAAATCCGCTCAGAAGAACATCCATTGAATTCTGTGTTTGTGTCTCCAACCACCAGATCACAAACCCAACATTTACACAATATTTAAGTTAAACCTGTGCAATACCCATTCATACATCCAGTTTTACGGAGCCTCGCCACACCTGCCATAAAGTTCTCTACACTGAACATACACCTGGGGACCCCTTACTGTGAGGGAGCACCACTACCGCCACGCTACTGTGCATGTTTAATACATACTTTAATGCATTTCATCATGAAAATGATATCAAGTATATATCTTAGCATTCTAAATTTTCAGAGAGCAGGAATATCATGAAGTGAATGGATTCTGTGCGGCGATCGCTGCCAGCACCTCCTCTTAGTGCGGAGAAAGTCAGTTTAAGAAGCGTAGTGATTAACAACTGGGTCAGGGAACACTTAACACAAAGCATTTAATGTGCTACGACGGGGTTTGAGAAAATCTAGTAAACGTTTAGTTTAGTTTAGTTTAGGACATTCTACTGTATAAAAAATATACAGTATGAGAATAAAGTGGAAATGTCAACTTTAATCTTGACTTACTGTAAGTATCAAGATTAAAGTGGAAATGTCGAGAATTAAGTCAATATGTCAACTTTGTTCTCAAGGTATAGTTTGTTTTTTTCTTCCCTGTGTCTGTATTTTTTTTTTTTCACCGTGGCCCTAATACGATTCCGTAGGGCTATACCGCAAATAGCATTATAAATGCAAGTTGCAGTTTTATTATTTATGTATATAGCTTTGCTGGTGCCCTGCCCAGGGTTTGTTACCTGCCATGCGCCCTATGTGGGCTGGGCTTGGCTCCAGCACACCCCTGTGACCCTGTAGTTAGGATATAGCAGGTTGAATAATGGATGGATGTATATAACTTAGCTTGAAGCAAGGTCCATATTAATGCAATTTGCCTAAAAAAATACCATTGAATACTGTGAAACCGGGATAATTTAGAAGAATACCGTGATATAGAATTTTGGTCATACAGCCCAGCTCTAGTGGATATGTTAACATTTCTCTGTTCTAACACTGAGGTCTAAAAGAACCTATAGGCCTAATTTTTTTGGTCTTGTTTCAAGTTGGCCTCCTGACATGAAGTTATGGTAGGTCCATTAATCAAAAACATTTTCTGACTTAAATATTTTAATGTTAACAATGTTTTCTTGTTTGTCTTCTTGGTGGAGTTATTTTAGTAGTGTTTTGTTCATTCCCTGAGGTTTTCAAATTCCATATATAAAACTACTTAATAAATATCCACATACAGCATTGTACTTGAATTATTTGGACAAATTTAGTCGCTAGATTAACCAATTAATAAATAAAACAGGTGATTGATTAATCATTTACAAGATAATAGTTTGTGGCAGCCCTATTATGAATACAGGCAAGCCATACCCTACATCCTACGTAGCAGTACATCTTGGGTCTATAGGTGCTTCTCGGCTTATTTTCAGTCTAGCTTGCTTTGCTACCACATGGTCTTTGAATGGCTGCAAAATTAGAGCTGTCTTCATCATGGTCTTCTCTTCATGGCCAGATGGTGAGAAAGACAGAGAGGGAGGTAAAGCTGGGGTGACCAATTTTTATACCATTCTTATAACAAAACACAAACCAATGGGGCATCATTAAAGAATGGCCTACAATGCAAAACCAATCATAAACAGCTATATACTTTACACCAATAAAATTCAGGCACAACTCATCCCCTAGTTGCTGTGTTTAGTCAGTTTATGGCCTTCCTGTAGATGATGGCTTATAGGCTCAAAGTCCAAACACATCACCCATGCCAAGCTGGTCTGATACTGTGCATGCTCCATTCCCCTCACCATAAATTCCTAATCCTGAGATTGATCAGATAAACAATAAAGCACTGCGAATATACTTGCTGAAACATTAATATTACACTTGTTTTATCCAGCTTACAAATAAAGGCATACAAAATATTTATCAACCTATATGCTATAAATCAGCTCACCACAACAGGGGACCCCCTTATTGCCTTGATGAAGTAGCGACTTCATGGGGAAAACTATTGCTTTAATGTGGTGCACGTTGCACAAAGGAGAAAGCTACGAAGAATAATGTGGTGTGAAGTGTGGTGTTCCATTTTCACTCATAGCTCACCAAAGTCCAAACTACTATCAGATTTGTAAGATGGTGCCAGTGCTTGTGGTCAATCAAAACAGTTCTTTGCCTGAACCCAAACCACAAACATTCCTAGCTGAACAAAAACTATACACTACAGTAGGAGCTTAAAAAAATTATCAGGAACTGCAAGTGGCATGATTTCCTGCAGTAGGAATTCTACAAAGGTTCCAGAGTTTCTAAAAAGTCCATGGTTCCAGCAAGAAATTAAAAAAAAAGGCCAGGAGTGGTAAGGTATAATGGAGGTTAATCACATGAAATTATGTTACATCCTCTATTTGCAGTAGGCCAGATTTGTAAAAAGTTAAGGAACTGAATTAAAAAAGTACAGGACCTGAATTGTTTTGAGGATTCAAGGGTTGTTGGGGCCCCAATTTGTAACAACAAGTGCAGAAGAGTAAGTTAATTGCTGAACTATATTAACTGAAACTGGAGACTGCATTCGGTTTGCTCCTATACCATTCAAATATATACTGTTTAATGTCTGCAGTAGTTTTTTTACATTTTAGTTGTTACACCAATTAAACATAACTTTGGTTTTAAAGATCCAGTGAATGATACAAATTTAGCAGTTGCCGTTTTTCATTTTCAGCAGATGTTTTAGCAGTTCTGTTAACTGCGCATTTCTTTAAATTATGAGTTTCCATTAATACATTATTATTAGACATGCCACATGTTTCAAAGCATCAGGAGTTAAGCCACATGAATGTCTGGCCAATGTGGAAATTTTAACACACTAAATAAATTTTATTTTGGAATGAACAGTTTGAGTATCTAATTTCATCAATGTGGTGGGCCACCTACACATACAGCGATAGTCACGTGTTTGAAATATGCCTCAGTCTAGGTTTGCTACAACTGTAGCTGGCACTGACTATGTTTTCTCTCCACATCCCAAAGACATACAGGTTAGATCATTTGAAAATAACTTAAGTATGTCCCACAGTGTGGATGTGTGCAAGTGGCCTCTGAATGGAGTGTAAGCGTGGCATTTCACTCAAGTTTGCCACTTGCCTATAGTGTCAGCAGGAGAGGCACCAGCACCCAGTATTCATGAACTGAACTGGACAGGCCAGTATGGAAAAATTAATGAATTTCAACTCTGTCATTCAAGTGCAATACACACTAAAAGAATTAGAATTTACCATTGATTGGTCACATTATTTTACTTTCAAATCATGCAGAACATCTTTACTGATGACAAAGATGATCTAAAATATTAACTGGGATAACCTTACAGATGGAGGAGCACAAGAGCAGGAGTTTTTAGAAGTAATCAGCGACTGTTTTTTTAACACAGCATGTTAAAGCACCAACAAGGGGTGAAGCCTGTCTGGATTTAGTATTCTGTAATAATCAGGATAGAATTGAGGGTGTAGAGGTGATTGAACCACTAGGGTCAAGTGACCATAATGTAATACAATTCTCAGTATTTTGTAAGAGTACAGATGCAAAGACTAAAATTGTTAAGATGAACTTTGACAGGGCTAATTTTGAGCAGATGCGACAAAGTCTAAGTAGGATAGACTGGGATAAGCTTTTAAATGTGGAAACAGTCGAGGAGCAGTGGAACAGGTTTAAAAATGTTTTACATGTAATGCAGGACAGATACATACCTAAATTTGGAAGTAATAGGAAACTAAAAAAAACTCCACGATAGATTAATAAAGATATAATAAAGAAGTTGCAAAGGAAAAAACTGCTGTATAAGGCATATAAGACTAATGACTGCAAAGAGAATCGAGCAGTATGAGAACATGAGGGCAACCATTAAGAAGGATATCAGAGAGGCTAAAAGACAGTTGGAGAGGAATATAGCAGATAAGGCGAAAGAAGACCCCAAGAGATTCTTTCAGTATTTTAGTAGTAAAAGAACAGTTAAGGAGGAGGTCAAGTTCATCAGGAATAGTAAAGGGAATTAAAAGATACAGACAATGAAATAGCAGATGCCCTAAACTTACATTTTTCTGAGGTGTTTACAAGTGAGCAAGTGGATAACCTCCAGAGGTAAACAACTACTAAGGAGGTACTGAGGGATTTGGAAATTGTAGAGGGAGAAGTGCTGCTCAGATTAAATAAGATGAAATCAAACAAATCACCAGGCCCAGATAATATTTATCCTGTGTTCTTAAGGAGGCTAGTGAGTACATATATAAACCCTTGACACATATTTTTAGGAAGTCACTGTGCACCGGAGAGATTCCAAAGGACTGGAAAATGGCAAATATCATCCCATTATATAAAAAGGGTGACAGGGCAGATCCAAGCAACTATAGGCCAGTAAGCTTAACAAGCATCACAGGAAAATTAATGGAAGGAATTATTAAGGATAAGATTGAGCAACACATGGCAAGGACAGGAGTTATTCTGAACAGTCAGCATGGGTTCAGAAGAGGGAGGTCGTGTTTTACTAACATGTTGGAATTCTATGAGGAGGCAACAAAAGGATACGATCAAAGTGGAGCTTATGATATTATTTATCTGGACTTTCAGAAAGCATTTGATAAGGTGCCACATGAGAGGTTGGGCATCAAGTTAAAAGAAGTGGGAGTTCAGGGTGATGTTTTTAGATGGGTGCAGAATTGGCTCAGACACAGGAAGCAGAGGGTGATGGTGCGAGGAACCTCATCAGAACTGGCGATGTTAAGAGTGGTGTTCCACAGGGGTCAGTGCTAGGGCGCTGCTATTTTTAATATATATAAATGATTTAGATAGGAATATAAGTAACAAGCTGGTTAAGTTTGCAGATGATACCAAGATAGGTGGATTAGCAGATAATTTGGAATCCGTTATATCATTACAGAAGGAC
The DNA here is from genome assembly GCF_016835505.1 of Polypterus senegalus. NCBI lineage: Eukaryota > Metazoa > Chordata > Cladistia > Polypteriformes > Polypteridae > Polypterus > Polypterus senegalus. The sequence continues at coordinate 184,802,001 of NC_053155.1, read as the reverse complement.
TTGGATAGCATACAGGCTTGGGCAGATTTGTGGCAGATGAAATTTAATGTCAGTAAATGTAAAGTATTACACATAGGAAGTAAAAATATTAGGTTTGAATACACAATGGGCGGTCGGAAAATCGAGAGTACACCTTATGAGAAGGATTTAGGAGTCATAGTGGACTCCAAGCTATCAACTTCCCAACAGTGTTCAGAAGCCATTAAGAAGGCTAACAGAACGTTAGGTTATATAGCACGATCTGTGGAGTACAAGTCCAAGGAGGATATGCTCAACCTTTATAATGCACTGGTGAGGCCTCATCTTGAGTACTGTGTGCAGTTTTGGTCTCCAGGCTATAAAAGGACATAGCAGCACTAGAAAAGATCCAGAGAAGAGCGACTAGGCTGATTCCAGGTCTACAGGGGTTGAATTATGAGGAAAGATTAAAAGAGCTGAGCCTTTACAGTTTAAGCAAAAGAAGATTAAGAGGTGACATGATTGAAGTGTTTAAAATTATGAAGGGAATTAGTACAGTGGATCGAGAATGGTATTTTAAAATGAGCTCATCAAGAACACGGGGACACAGTTGGAAACTTGTTAAGGGTAAATTTGGCACAAACATTAGGAAGTTTTTCTTTACACAAACAACGAGACACTTGGAATAAGCTACCAAGTAGTGTGGTAGACAGTAAGACGTTAGGGACTTTCAAAACTCGACTTGATGTTTTCTTGGAGGAAACAAGTGGATAGGACTGGCGAGCTTTGTTGGGCTGAATGGCCTGTTCTTGTCTAGATTGTTCTAATGTTCTAAAAGAAAGAGACTCTGTGGAAACAGTATAACAAAGAAAAGCACTAAGTCCAAACCAAGAATGCTTGAATGAAATAACAAATCTAAGCAGCATGCCCTATTATAATAAATTAAGTCATACATTGTAAAAGCCTCTAAAAAGTTCAAAAGCTGTGAAACTGAATGTGACCTATTCCATATGACCCTTTTCAGCATACTTTTTCTCCTTTCCTTTCTAACATGAAGACCCATGTTATATCCTACCAAGTAACATTAAAAATGCTTTAGAACTTTATAAATGCTCTACTCAAACTATTAGGCTAGAAAACTGAACTAATTTTAGCCTATTTACCCCTACAGCTCCTTGATTATGCCTTAAGCACTTGTTCACTTTTATACCGTTTTGCAAAACAGTGTAACCTCAAACTTCACTATACTCACATTACTGAATAATCACTAACAGCTATTTATGACTGCTTCACATTTTTGCTGTGTTGCTCAATTACATGCTTCTGTGACTATTGCTATGCACAAATGTCTTTCTGCACAATTTCTTTCTGCTTCAAACAATAAAATCCAATTTAAAAAAAAAAAACTATCCTTTTCTCATTTTTGCTTTCCTTCTAAACAGATGTGCTGCAGTGACTATGCAGTGCTTCATTACTAATTTATGATACTACACTTTATTTTCTACTAACTGAAGTAGAGTAAGGTACCTGGGATAAAAAAAAGCAGCATGAATAAATAATCTGAACAAAAAAAACCTGCTGTCTCTAAGATAAGAAATAATTTTTAAAATATTCATGAATGTGTTGCCATGAATGTGATAAACGTTATAATATTTTTATTCTTTAAAAATAAATGTCTCTAAAATAAAGATTTACCTCATAACTATTTATATTTGTGGCAATTACATAAGCCACTAACACCACAAATAACCAAAAAAATACTTTCTCTTACAAAATATTACTGAAACAGGATTAAACACTTTTTGGATCTGTGGCGTTTTCCACCATGAAGCATGCAGAAACAGTTACTAATTACTATAAGTAATCATCTTAATTCTTTTTGCTACCATTATATATATGAAATATGGAAATATCAGAATATAAATAATTGCCTTCTTCAGGGAACAACTAATAGGTTACAACCTATATATATTCTGCTGCAATTTAAGTAAATAAAGCCTTGCAAGTTGAAGCAAACAATTTGCGCAGGAGTCCCAACTTCTGCATATTACATAACAAACCTCTGTCTGTCTTAAAGCAGAGTTGGAACATTCTGTGTTACTACACCCTCTTAGGTACTACTTGAGCAATGTGATAATGGAAAGAAAATACAATTAGAGAGAGCATTACTACCCTTAAAAGAGTACATCTTTCGTTTACAGAAACTACAAAAAAAAATTAAAAAAAAAAATCAAAGTTTCAGTGAGTACAGTGTCCAACACAATCCAAAAGCAACTGGAGGAGGAGGAAACTCTGATAGGTAAAGATCTGGCAGACGCAAAGTCACAACCCCAGAGTGTCTGAAGGTCACCAGTTTGTTTGATAGGCACATCACAGCTCAACAGCTTCAAGACAACTGGTGCTTGTGGAAAAGAAAAATCATCTCAAATTGCATAAAACTGAGATTGTATAGTGCATTAGTACTGCCTATCATGCTCTATGATCAACAAACTGGTGGTCTTCCAAATGCAATTCCTCCATCAAATCTTAGGAATCAGCCTGCGTGACCATTTCATAAACAACACCACCTGATTGATCTGCTACGAACAACCAATAATTGCTGGTTTGGATGCATTTGCAGAATGGATGAACATCACTTCCAAATCAACTAATTTTGAGGAAACGCCAGGTGCAATGGAAGGTACAAAGGTCAGAACCAAAGAAAACTTCAACCAAACAAACAGAGGACAACCTACACAATTCATAGACTTGGCCTAGCAGATGCAAAACAAATAGCACAAGACTGTCTTTCCAGGAAGAAAGTGATTCAAGAAGTCTGGCTACCTATGGCTCCTACAGCAGCATAATACTGGCTTTACTGCCAAACTCAACAACAACCCAGTTATGGAAAAAGAATAGGCAGTTAGGGTACAATGCTACTTGTACTTGTATGTATGCCTAACCAACACACACCACACTTCCACTCACTAGCAGTGCGAAGCTTGGTCTGTAGATTATGTAAAATGACATTGTTGAATAAAATGCAATAGTGAGACTTATTGGGGCAGGGGGACTGAAACTGCTGAAATTCAGCTAAGGATGTTGGATTGTGTAGATCAGGAAGCTGTTTGGGTACCCATGTTGAATAAACTTTACAGTACTCCAAGTCATCATGCACTATGGTCACTAATAGGCAGACCGCAATCCAGGTCCGGACCCAGATTCAGAACAGATATATCACTGAGTTTTATTTAGTTTTGGCAGAGATTACATTTTTATCGGCGACTCTTTTCTGACAGTGTTTCTACACCACTACTCAGTGAAAGGGACCTCCTATGTGTCTCTGATTGGATAGTACTTGTTGCCTTTGTGGGTTCAAGTTGGTTGGGTTTAAGCATGAAGACTAAGATTGGTCAAGGTGAAAGTAAGAATGTCAGCTAATCACAGGCAGAGTAGGACAGGCCTTCACTGAACAGAGGTGCGGAAAACCTGTATTCTGCATTAGAAGAGCTGGCACTCTTTTGTGGCAGCAGCAGTGACAGGGAGAGAAAAATATAAAGGAGTGAGAAGACAAGAGAGAGAAAAGTGGCAAAATTGTGAGTCAATGTCTTTTGCTAAACGGCAGAAGCTTCACACCGAAAACCAGGCTTTTAATCCAAAATGGACCGAGGTGTTTATGTTCATACTTCCAGTAGGAGGCTCAAAACCACTGTGTCTCTTCTGCTCTGAGAAAGTGGCGGTGGTTAAAAGTGGGAATGTAAAATGGCACTATGAAATTAAGCACAAAATTACATTTGAAAAAAGTTACCCACTAAATTTGCCAGTTAGGCTACAAAAAATAAGCGACCTTAAAGCCAACTACGATCAGTCAATGAGGATTTTAACACATTCATTTACTGGCCAACAACTCGCTAACGGGATGTCACACAAAAAACATTCAGTGATGACAATCTGCACATATGCATTAGGATGGCACTGACACCATTCCAGCCCAGATTTAAAATCCTGGCAGACCAAGCAAGTGCTCTCACTGAACAAACAAAAGTTGGCAGTGGGATATGAGGGGAAGATATGTACAGTTATTTAAATATGTTTACATTTACTGTGAAACTGGTTAAGCCTATTCAGTTATGCACATATTAAAAACTCTTACTTAATATTTGATTTTTATATGAGGCAAGTCTTTTTTTGTTGAAATGTTAAAACTTATTATTATTATGAAAGTACTTATTATTTATAATTCTCAGTTGAATGTCAAATTTAGCATGCTTTTACTTTTGTTATTTATTTTTTCTTATCTATTTTATTTATTATATATTATTGTATGTAGCTCTATAGAGTTGCACTGAAAAGAAATATTGTTGAAATGGCATTGAATTATAGCTTTCTTCATTTGATTTGAGTCATTGACTTCACACAGTGCAGATGTTGATACAATGGCAATGCTACTTCAATATATTTAAATTAATTGTAATGTATAACTAAATTATAAAGCAAATTAAACATGATGAATCTGCGGACCTGTGCATAAGGACAGTTTCTCTATCCGGACCTCCTTAAATCATAATTGACTACCCCTGCACTATGGCACGTGCAGATTCATAGCCGATATCCAAAATGTGCATTCAAAAGCTGCCAACGTAATCTGTCGGTCATCTCTGTTGAAAGCATTCACCATGTCGATGTGGGCTTGTGTGCATGATGTTGATGGTCGTTCAGATCAAGTAACGTTGGTTACACTTGTTCTTCCCACTCCAAACCTTTCCATCCACCCATCAACCAACCTCCTATATCCTAACACAGGGTCACGGGGGTCTGCTGGAGCCATTCCCAGCCAACACAGGGAGCAAGGCAGGAAAAAATTGCGGACAGGACACCAGGGCACAAGCCCACAGCAGGGCATGCGCGCGCACACACACACACACACACACTAGGGACAATTTAGGATTGCCAATGCACCTAACCTGCATGTCTTTGGACTGTGGGAAGAAACCCACGGAGAAAGGTGGAGAACATGCAAACTCCACCCAGGGAGGACCCAGGAAGCAAACCCAGGTCTCTTTACAGTTTGTTTAGTCATGCCATTTTCACTTCAATACTTAGCAAACATCTTTCAGTGAATTTCAGAAGGTGTCATTCCCTTTAAGAAATTTCACCAGGGTGCACTGTTAAACAATAGTGCATTCAGCAGCAAAGCGTCCATGTTCATTTGACCTTGGCTTCAACTAAACTAATGGCAGAATGCTATTATGTTTTGCGACAGCTTCTGTCTGTTGTGGCCATCATGTAATTTTCAAATTGCCTTTACTTTTTGCTTCACCCTAGAATATCTGACAATAATGAGACTATAAAAATATATTGCATATGATATGGCTAAGTACTACTAATGCTAAAATGCAAGAAATCTTGCTGATTTCTGCCAAGTATCAGATCACATGGACCATACTGTGCCTCGAGAATGTATGCTAGCATGACACCAAATATCTGAAATTTATTCAATGTATTATGCTACTGTTCTTCTATTTGGTATCACACAGTTTTTTAGGTCGACCACTTACTGAGAGCTCTCCCTCCTTCTCCCATTCCCTCTGTCTCTCTTGTTCATGTGTTTCGTGCTAGGGCAGATACAGTATGAAGTAGCTGATAAAACAGCTTGACTCTGTCTGCTTCTGTTTTTAGCCATTTCACTTCAACATGTAAAATGTGGAATAAAATAAAAAGGAATTTAAATTAATACAGTTTTTCCCTTTTTGCAACTGGTCTTCTTTCTATGTGTATATGTTAAATTCCTTGAACAAATAAAAAATTGCTAACAAAAAAATAAAAAACAAAGTCAGAACTAAGGGAAAAAATCTATTACAGCAAAACACTTTTGGTTTCCAACACATTTTAAAAACTCATAATTTTATTTTTATGACAACTAAAATGTTGAACAATATACAGCTCTGTGCAAAACCAGCACACAAGCAGCCCAGTTTGCAAGTAACACCATCAATGCTTAAAGTGGTTCACACTGGCATGGACACACTTTCTAAATAATGATGACTACTGCTTATTGTGTGACCTTAACCTAAGAAAGTTCTGACATTTCTTTTTGCTTAGTTTTAGCATCCATACTATACAAGGTAGTATCTCAGTCTCACCAAGGTACGCTTTCTCTCTGCTTTCGCTGCTTGACTTTAACCTCTCTGCTACTTCCTTGCCTGTGTTAAAAAGGTGCAACTGTTACTTAAGGACTTTCTGCATTAACAAGTTCTGATTGTGTATGTCATTGAAGTGTGCAAATTGGGGAAGACTAGTGAGGAAAGGTTTCATAGCTCGTTTCACCATTGTCTGTCAGAGTTCATTTTGTTGTTAAGCTAAATTTGCACAACTGAATCAAATCAAATTTATAGAATAGACACAGAAAACTTTTTTTTCTTCATAATGTGCATGGTGATTTAGGGTACACATACAGCAGGAAGGGGGTAGGGCTTATGTACAAACAGTTTGAACCTAAATTGGTTAAATGTTTAAAAAGCATAGCATGACAGCCTGCAGAAAGCCTCATTTTTTTCCCCTTTTCAGTCCCTTCTTAACAGCATTAACTGGATTTTTAAAATATTTTATTCAGACTTCAAGTTACATTTTTTATGAAGTATATATATCACAAATGTGAGAAAATTAAGTTTATAATTCTGATTTATTTTACTCTTGAAATGTTCACATTACTAATGTAAAACTGTTAAGTGCAGCTAGGATAAAATGGCAGAACACTTTCTTTTTGCATAAGTCACTTTGCGTGCGCAGAGATTTTCTCGGTTTGTGAGGGGGTTGTGTTTTCAAGCGTTACCTTCATTAAACCTGCAGTTTTCACATGCAGGTTTTAAAACTGTGGTTCTCAAACTTTTTGGCCTCTGTTTTTAGTCAGTGAACACCCTAGGCAACAATTTTCCTGTAACATTAAATAACAGTGTAACACTAATGAAATATGGTACTCTCTAAGTCTGTTGGCTTCTTTGTGCTCTTTGCAAATGAGGTACACAATTGAAAGAAGGGGAGGTTGTTCCCACTGGAGTTCTGAGCACATTTCTATATGTATGTTGTATCATAGAGCAGGGTGGGGAGGGTGTAACTCTAGTAACACACTGTGTAACACTAAAAAGTGGAGGGGTTGAGTGGGTAAATACAGCGGGGTGGGGAATACATGAGGTACTTGGCCACTGAATTGGCTTTTTCTTTTTAACTTTAGCTGGTAACCCACTGAATGTGACTTTCAGGTGGAGAAACATTGTTTTAAACAACACTGCATGAGTCAAATGAAATACAAGTCCAAAAAAAGTAAAAATACTGATAACATACAAAAAGCAAATATAGTACAAATGTTCAAATATATCTTCTTTTGGGACTATCCCAAGATCAGAATGTGCTCTCCAATACTAGAGTCTGATTTCCTTTCTTGGTTAATTTAACACAAAAGCTTCTGTCAGCACTATGTACCACTGCAGTCAGTGAAGGGATGTTTAGCACAGGTTCAAGAGTTGTGGATAAGAGAAGAAACAGACTGGTCAATGATACAGCAGAAATGTTATTTGATAAGAAAATACTCCCTCTAGCATTTAAAAGCCTAATAAAGTTATACTTTTATTTCAGTTGGCAAGAATTGCAATTAAGCTGCAGGGATTTTTTTTAAATAGCCAATACAGTTAAGAGTTTGAATCTATCCAACCAGTTTCTAAACCCACTCATCCAGGGCAGAGTCACATAGCAACTGCAGTAGCAGCAGAGTAGTCACACACAAAAACACAATAGGGGTAGTTTAAGATTGGCAACTGACCTAACGTCCTTCATCTTCAGACTGTAGGAGGAAATCGAAGCAGCACACAGAGGAATCTCATGCAGACACGGGGAGAACATTCAAACTTCATGCAGGGAACACCCTATTTGTATTCATTATTAGCTAAATATTGAAAATATTTACATATTAGCTAAATATTGAAAATATTTACATATTAGCTAAATATTGAAAATATTTACATATTAGCTAAATATTGAAAATATTAACAAGAGTCAATTTCAATAAATGTATATACGTTCTAATTTTTAATTGACTTCACACAGTCATTTTTTTATTCACTGTGGCTTATCATATATTTCTGGTTTAAAACCTGATATCATTGTTTTCTTTCTAATAAAATATCTTGTTCGGTTCTTGGTGTATGCCTACAATGGTCATTGGCATAGGCATGAGTATCAGCTAGCAACAAATAAAACTTGTACTTCTCTCATACAGTATATTGAGTTTGGTATGGGTGGGTGGGTGTGAGAGAGAATAGTAGTAGTTGAAGACTAGCTTTATGACCCACAAAAAATGACTCTCTCTTAATCTTATGTGAGTGAGACTGAAACAAATTCCCAAAACTAGGAAACCAGTGATTGCCTTTATTAGTATAATAGTCCTAAATATTGAGTTAAAATTGGTAAATTAGAGATGTCACTTTATTTTACCTCTCACTAATTTTGGCTTTGTGTTACTCCAGACACACTATACTGCAATACTACTCTTATTTTAGATGTATTTTGCACATCATTTCCACAATCAGCGTTTTTATTTTTTTTTGTTGTTGTTGGTTTGTATCATTATTTATAAAATGAACAGAGTTTTCAACCACTCTGCTCTGCTTTTTGGTTAACGTGTACTAACAACAGATCCACCACGGGGCCCTCTTCAGTTGAGAGAAGCAGATGATAGAATGTTACATAGTTTACTGTCAAATAATGCAAAGAGGCTGATGTTTGCCGACTGGTAGACCAACCACGTGCATTATCTTATTTTAAAAATTCCTTGTAAAAATAAAGTACAACTAAAACTAAATTGAATTTCCAAGTAAGAGAAAAAATAATATAGAAATAACACTAGTATAAAAACAATATAACATTGGCACTTGGGATGGGCAATATGGCTTTAAAATGATGCAACCCCCAAAAATTCCCGATCGCATTTTATGGTACTGACTGCTTTGTTTTCTATTTGAAAATCTTCTCCAAAAATCTTCCAAACAGTAGATGTAACTTTGTTTGCATGTGATGTTTACTTAAAGATATGACACATCTGAAGTACAACTGACCAAGAATAATTTGAAGTACATGCAAGTAAACCCAAAACAAAGGCTGATGGGAATGGTGATGTGTGCAAAATTCAAGATATAAGCAAATCACTACACACATATGTTACATGTAAAATAAAAGAACTCTTAATACATTGAAAGAGATCTATGTACTGTATGTCCCTTCAAAATAGTAAAAGACACAATGGTATTTTGTGATTAGGAAAATTAATCTATCCTTATTTTTACATCAGTTTTTTTCATTTTCTTATTACCATTAAGTATGTACTGATTGCTATATCATTAGTGACATTTCCAAACAAAGCCTGGCTGCTGCCCAAGTCTGTTCATATACCTCACTGCACAGAACAATCCTCCAGAAAATGTCTCACAGTGTCAAATGCATTAATAAAAAGCTAAGTGGAAAGTTTTGAAACTTTGAATGTTACTTCAAATATTAAAGAGATAATATTTAAATAATATTAAAATACATAAGGATATTTTAGGCAGCCATTGTCCTGGTTTCTCGGTTGTGTGGGATATGGCCGGCAGCATATCCCGGCCAATACCCCCAAGCTGCCAGGTGGAGTCCTCTCTGCAACGTGGAGATGCCCCGAATGCCAGCAGGGAATACTGGACAATGTAATTTTTATTCTCAGCCCTGTTGGATACATTGGGGCCCGCTAGAGGATGCTGCAGGGAGGCACAGAGACTATTTGCCTTACGCCCAGGAAGTATGTCAGAGTCACGTGGACAAAGGGAATGATGTGCTTCCTGGGTGAAGAAAAAGGAGGATATTTTTTTCTGACCCGGAAGTGTTTCAGGTCACATGGACAGAGAGGGTGAAATGCTTCCGGGTCAAGGACTATAAAAAGGACAGTGAAACACCAGAGCGTTGAGCTGAGCCGGGAGGAACGGTGGCTAAGTGTCTGGGAGTTGGAGGATTGATTATTATTGTATTGTATTGATTAGTTAATGAGTAGTGTGGAGTTGAGGGTGCTTGGTGCACATAATTATTATAATAAAAAGAGGAATTATTGCATCTTTACCTGGCGTTTGGCGTGGTACCTGAGGGTTCAAGGGAGCGATAGCACCCCCTACTGTCACAGTTGAAAAACAATTGCTTTAAGTTTTTTGACTACTACATACTCTTTCCTTCTTTTGTAAGAGAAGTTGACATCGGTGACTTACTGATTTACCTCCAGCCACTTTTTACAACTTTGTACTTTATGCCCAAGTCCATGTTTTAAATTTTCTGCTGCCTGCCCTTAAGAGTCAAGTATTCATTTGGTACTAATAAACAGCCAGCCGTAAGATTCACTTGATACCACATACGAGTATCTAGGCAGTAGTACCAGACAGATAAGAATACCATGGAGTAGTATAGGTCGATCCCTAATTTACGTTTCTTAGTTTTACTAAACTTTTAATAAAACATTTTATGGACTTATACCCAAATTACCCACAGCTGCAGCCATAGCATCCTCTACCTTTTCTCATAAAACGTTTGTCATATTTAGTGACAAGCAATGATTTAAAAAGATGACTGAAAAACTAGAACTAATGTATAACAACTAACTCTACCTTGGTAGAACCATTTATTACTATCTCTATAATTATGTGAAGGACAAAGTTGTCAGCACACAACAGATACATTACTGTCCTTGAAAGTGGGCTGGGACCAAGGGCTAAGTGTTTCACACACAGACTTTAGTGAGTCTGTCAAGAATGGTGAATTGCAATGTTGTTTTAAAGATGCACCACTACGTCCAGAGGCCTATTTTCAAATCAACAGGGACCAGCAAAGCACAAACTTACTGTATTGGAACACTTTTCATGATATACTCAAGTGCTACTGGGAACCGCAAGCTGCACTTAGTGGCAAGTTGTAAAAAGATGTGCATGTGAGAATTTCTGCATGAGATGTCAATACAGTGATCCCTCGCTATATCGCGCTTCGACTTTCGCGGCTTCACTCCATCGCGGATTTTAAATGTAAGCATATCTAAATATATATCACAGATGTTTTGCTGGTTCGCAGATTTCTACGGACAATGGGACTTTTAATTTAAAGTACATGCTTCCACAGTTTGTTTGCCCAGTTGATTTCATACAAGGGACGCTATTGGCGGATGGCTGAGAAGCTACCCAATCAGAGCATGTATTACATATTAATTAAAACTCCTCAATGATATACAACGTGCTTCCCGAGCGGTGCTCGATTGTTTGCTTTTCTCGTCCTCTCTCACTCTCTCTGACATGCTCTTTGTGCCTGACGGAGGGGGTGTGAGCAGAGGGGCTGTTTGCACCGAGGCTGTTTGCCTAGAGGATACGGAGGCTACTCTAAAAAATGCTGAAAGAGTATCTTCACATTGCTCCCTTCTTTGCGGCTGCTTTATCGTGGTGCGCATACTTAAAAGCCCAATATCCCTATTGATTTTTTGATTGTTTGCTTTTCTGTGCTCTCTCTCACTGACATTCTCTGCTCCTGATGGCGCTCCTTTGAAGAGAAGATATATTTGCATTCTTTTAATTGTGAGAAAGAACTGTCATCTCTGTCTTGTCATGGAGAACAGTTTAAACTTTTGACTAAAGGGTGTTATTTCATGTCTAGAGGGCTCTAATAATATTAACAGTGTGGGAGAGTTTATAAGGGCTTAAAATATATAAAAATAACCATACAAACATATGGTTTCTACTTTGCGGATTTTCAGCTATACAGGGGTTCTGGAATGCAACCCCCACGATCGAGGAGGGATTACTGTACACCTTTTACCAATACTGATTCAAAACTTGGGGTAGCTAACATAAGGAGGAATAAAATATTGCAGTAGGCTCTCAACAATAGTCCTCGAGCATGGAAGAGAAAGACAAATTTCCAAATTCCTGCTATGTCTTTACCCAGCGAGTGAGTGTTTTTAACTGCAGGAGATATTGTCACAGGAAAGGTCTTAACTTCATGCAAAGTATTATAAGCTCTTCATAGGGCCAGTCAAACATTTAAGCATGCATTAAAAGAACAGCCATTGTAGGAGCAAAGTTCAATGCTAACTCAGAAAACAAAAAGATAATTTTAAATTTGGATGGTTTCCCACTATAGTAACTTTATATTATAGTTTTGTAGGGTGATTAGTGTAACATGTACAGAGTACAGTGAAATTCTAACTTGCATTTCCTATTCAACATGCAACACATCTTTCTACAGTGCAAATATTGTATTTTAATACTTATTATTTTAATGAAAAAGTAAAATTACAAAAATGTACATTAAATTTGCTCATTTTGCACAAATTTTCATTTATTTTGCAGTGTATTGATTTATTATTGTCTCACAAGTATTATGCATTAGCTTCTTTTATGAAAATTTCACATCATGGTAATACTGTATGGTCAAGCCTGAATCGAAATATGAATTGTATCATGAGCTGAGTTTATTGTTTCTTGCCTACTTGCTACTGATACTTTAAAGTATCCCTTATGTAGCTTGTTTGTAAAGTAGGGATGCACGATAATATCGTATTTACAGTATATCTGTATTGACAGATAATGGGTTAAAATAATTTTATCAGCTTCGGACCGATGACTAAATTTGACCGATAATTCAAACCGATATTGATGACGCATTCATTGTGTTCCGCATGTGCTAGACATTTAGGCGACACTGGGCTACTGTGCGAAAATGTCTGCGGTGTGAAAGTTTTTCAAAGTGAGTGAGAGTCACATAAAATATGCCATTTGCAACACTTGTTCGACTAATGCTTTGCACAGAAGGACCAAAGTGCGAAATTTCAATACCACGAAATTAATTACACACTTGAAGACACGCCATCCTGACAAATATACAGAACTCCTCAGAGTAAAAGAGGAGAATCATGCGCCACCGTACAGAAAATCAAAAGCTACAGTTGCTCAACATGTTGATCAGTTACTTGAAATAAATCAAAGAAATTTGATAAAGATAACCGTAAAGCTCAAACAATTACTGCAAAGGTGATGGAATTTATTGCTCTGGACGATCCGCCATTTTCTGTTGTAGAAGATATGGGATTTCGAAGGCTGCTTGAGCATCTTGAGCCCCGTTACCAGATACCCAGTCACAGCTATTTTTCTGACATAGCGCTTCCACGGTCACAGAAGACTGTGGAAAGTCATGTGCACAAACTCCTTGCTGAAGATGTCACAGCCATAAGCTTTACCACTGATATATGGACATCTGATACGAGTGCTATTAGTATGCTTAGTTTAACTACTCAGTGGATCGACCGCATAGTTGGACTGTAGAAAGCAATCCTGCATGCCCAATAAGCTCTGAATCACAAACGGGTGCTGCACTCTCTGTGCCATTTAAAAAGAATGTTTGAAACATGGAAAATACCGAAAGAGGATGTTCATGTAGTATTACGAGACAACACACCCAACGTTGCAAAGGCTATGGAGGAATGTGTGATCAAGTTTGCCATGTATGGCTCATACTTTACAGCTTGTCGTGAATGACAGCGTACTATCCCAGCGCAGCGTCTCGGATACAATAGTGATCAGCAGAAAAATAGTCGGTCACTTTAAGCATTCACAATTAGCCAACTCGTGTCTCAAAACTATACAAACTGAACTTGGTATGCAGCCGAAAATGTTACAACAAGATGTTTTGACTCTATGGAACAGCACATTCTATATGCTGCAAAGCTTGCTGGAGCAGAAAAGAGCCCTTGGGGCTTATGCCTCCGATTTTGAGTTACCTGCAACTCTAACACCTAGTCAGTGGGGTCTGATCGAGAACATAATCACACTCCTTGCTCCATTTGAACAACTGACAAAAGAAATTTGCCAGTCTGAAGTCTAAGGTTATTCCCTCAGTTAATGCTTTAAAATGACTGTTCACTAAAAGCGCTCATACTGACTTCGGAGTCAAAACCAGTAAAAATGCTCTCTTGGAGGCTGTAAACAATTGTTTCATTGAGATTTACACGGAACTCATGTACTGTGTTGCCACTATTGTAGACCCGAGATATTTCGATGCAGATATAAAATCACTGGCACTCATAATGTTGCAAGCTCTGATGGAACTTGCATCGAACGAAATGCAAACAAGTAAATCACAGATAGATTGTCCACAACAGAAAAGGGCCAAGATAAATGAAGAGGTGGCATGCACGCTCTTCGAAATGTACAACAAAATTCTTGAAGAGAACATATTGATGCCTCGGGAAAACAGCCAGATGACAACAGAGGAGAGTTTATAATAAAAAAAAATAAAAAAAAAAGCTATGTGGAGATCTTTACAACATTGTTTTACGTAAATAAATAGGGCTGTCAGATTGAAAATCACTACTCTAACATAATTCAAATGTATAAAATATCTTGGAAGGCTTACACCGTTTGGCTTGCTCTCTCTCTCAAGGGTGGGGATCGATCTGTTCTTAGCATAATTCTTTTTTTTTTTGTAAAAACTTGATTGCTATGTATTGATTGTAATAAAATTAATAAATAAATAAATAAAAAAAAAAAAAATATCTTGGAAGGCAAGAAAGAAAAACGGCAATCAAATGTAAAAGAGCGGTTGTTGGTTTTACCTTGCACTAATTTTGGCTTCATGTTACTTAAGACATGCTGGACACTATTGCGTGATTTTATAGATCTGTTTTTGCACCAAACTTTTTAGGATCAGCCTATACATGTTTCTGTATTGTTAACCCATATTGTTATTAGTCATTAGTTAAACGGTCGGCATCTTCTGTGTTAAACACACCCATTTTAAAGATCGCTAGTTTTCAATCAAGCAACAGATCAACTATAGCCTATGCTTCTTTGCTTCATATTTTTGTTCGGTGCGTGTTAACTAAATAGTTTCGTAATTAAACACTTACTCATTTTACATTTTTTTGTTACTTTGAAAAATGCTGTCTGCTAAATAATTGATTATAATACACAAAATACTTAAAAGACCACCACAAAGTAACATTTAATACACTTGTTTCATTTGTAAAACACGTAAAGGGTCACAATGCTTCAGTTTATTTACTGTAAAAAATAGACACAGGGATATAAGATCCTCTGGTCTCTAGGAAAAAAAGAAAAAAATGACTGTATTTATTTTGTTTGAGCAATCACTGACAATTTTGTTTGTTTTTCTTTTGAACATTGTCGTTAGAAAGTGCCAGTGCGGTGTGTGTCTTATTTCTCTTTGCGTTGCTTTTTGTAAGGGAGCCAATCACATTCATGGAAGCCACTGTTTTCACCCGAGTCTCTTAAGCAATAATGAGCAACTTGTAAGCAGATCATGATCGACAATAAAAAGCAAAAAAATGAATAATAAAAAGTTTCAAAAAACAGCAAATACAATACAGACATGCATTCAATTCAAATGCCATATACTTATTTTTATTGTGATTCTAACCTTAATGCGAGAGCCCTGGTAAAAGCCATAATGCAGATTTATTCTTTAGATAAGATTACACAGAATATAATGCTGTATATGTATGCATGCAACTTGGCAGGTGCAGGGATTTCTTTCTGAAGCACCAATCCTGAGGAATGAAAATCCAATGATATACTGGATATACTGGAGTCGGTTTCCTGCCATTGCCAAAGTAGCATACAAGTTCCTGTCAGCCCCATGTACTAGCGTGGACAGCGAGAGATTATTCAATTTGGCTTCTAATGTGATCAACGTAAACAGAAACAGAATTTCCTGCAACAAGGCAGAGAAGCTCTTGTTCGTTAAGAAAAACTTCCCCATCATGCTTAAAAAATAGAAAAAAATGATAAGCCTCCAGAAAAAAAGTAATTTTATTTCTTTACGGTTGTAAAGAGCATTGTAGCATTGTGTAGTATTTAATACTGCAGACTGTAAAACAAAGGATCAGATAGCCAGCCAAATGTGGTTCAGCAGAAGGGATTTTAATAACTGTAAATCTGTAAAAGTTGTTATTCTTATTTCATTGTCATTGTACATTTTACCATTTTTTTTCAGTTTTCATTTTTTCAATTATTGTTGAATTTGTTCCATCAAAAAGAAAGAGAAAAGTGTTATTTAAAGCAACAACCTGCAAAACTGTTTCTCATATAACCAACAGGTAGCCATCCAAAACTGGCAGATATCATTTGTTTTTAATGATTGAATGTGGTGTGCAAAATTGTTATACAAATAAATGATCACTTTGTCTGTAATTCTTGTCCAGACAGATCAAGTCTCATTTTTCTCTGTAGCTTATAAATATGTATATCGGCATCGGCAGATAAGTACAGACATTATCCGATATTGGCATCGGCCCAAAATTCCCACATCGGTGCATCCCTACTTAGTATATTCAGCTTTTGACTCTTTGTGAACAGATCGAAAACATTGGTACTTATTTTTTTAACTTGTCTGCAAATGTAAAGGCATCTTTTGTTCCTAAGATATGGTATTCAGTCATAACACAGCTCTTCATCATCCCCATAGCTGCCAACAAAGTGAAACTGCCATGTGTGCCTTTTTTTTTTTAATTCAAACCCTTTTGCATTTCCCAGCAAGTTTGCCAAGCAGAACACTAAAGCTACATTCAAATGCTATTGGATAAACAGGAAGTCTTAGTTTCCAAGTCAGAAATTTCATGTGAATGCCCAACTACATTGGAGATCCAAGTCTAAATTTGGATAAGATAGTGATACTTGAATTCTCTAAGTTGAGATGTAGTACTGACCTTTCACCTCAGATAACTGCATAATATAAAAAATTTAACTAGATCTGCCAGAAATGTTACTTAGTCTGTAAAGAAGCAAATGGCAATCAGAAACTTGCATGACCTCACTAAAACAGGATAGTGAAATGTCACAAGTCCAGTCTCTAAAAACTCTAAAGCATGGTAAAACTGTGTAAATTATCTACCAGCAATGAATGGAACAAATTAAATATGTAGGCCTATGTTTTTAACCAAGACTGAGTAACAATCAAAACTACATCCCAGGCAGTATAAGGAATTTTAAATATCCTAACCAGACTGATATTATAAACCTTAAAAAAGGCATATCCAGCAAAAGAAAAATGTAATTTGGTCATCCTAAACGTCACATTTACTAAACAAATTAAGAACAAAGCACACAGATGAGGGAGGCAAAAGATGTAGCAGTATCATTGCTAGCTTGTGATTGTAAATGGGAACAGGAAGGTGATAGAAAACTAAAAGATGATGATAAAAAGACACTGTGTTCTTTGAACTGCACTACTGGATTGTGCATGTCTGCCTCTACCAAAATTTGAAAAAGACCACCAAGGTGGATTACCTGCATGAAAGAATGATAAGATGGTGACATGCTGAGCTCCTCATATCTTTCTTTCAAACAGCTGTGTGTAGCTCTAAACAGAAAATTTCTCATTAATTCCAGTATCTGCGAAGATGATGCCTTGTTACTTGATAGTGTTTACATTAAACTCCTTGTGAATGTGGTAACTCATAACTTAAACCTTCACATCTTGTGGAAAATACCCGTTTTTATTATTATTATTTTTTTTAATCTGATGCCCATTGTGCAGAGGTCACATTATTGAGATATTACAAAATCTCACCATCTCTGCAATTATACCACTGTTATTGTGCATGAAATTACTGTATATTGCGCACACCTCATCGAGTACTCTAATTATATTTAGTAGAACTGTGCTTGACTGACCTAAACAGTTTAATGGATGGAAGGACAGTGAAGAGATGGGTAGACTGCGAAAGTCTAAAGATTTTGTGTTTTATAAAGGAAGTGTTGAGTGAATCCATATTGGAGAAGTGACTTCCAGTGATTTTAGAACATTATAATGAATGACAAAGCCAAATTATTGTGTGGCAGCAGCACAACTGACAATGCTAGTTTGTCATTCCAGACACAATACATGCAGTATATATTCGTCATTGAGGGAGCGAAACAAAAGGACAAAGCAGAGATGGAAAATGTTACTTCCGTTTCCTATTTTTACTCATGCTAAAAATGCAAAAACAACCAAAGTGTAAAAGTTAATTAAGTTTATATTTTCATACAATTTCAAAATGCATATTGTCAATTTACTGTGAACTTTAATTTCTTAAACAGCATAAACTCACTGTGTTACAGATTACTTTCTGCGCTACAGCTCTCAGATGACTATATTTATATGTTAATTTCACTGAAATAACAGGTACAATATCTAAAATTCCACATGAAAGTAAAAAATCTTCAAAAGATCCATAATAAAACAGTCTAATCTGAAGGATATAAACCACTGCTCTCAAACGGAATATTGCAGTTGCCCTCCACTATTAATGCTGCTGCACTTTGAAAACAAATGCTGCAGCTATTAATACTTATGTGTATTAATCACTATTGGGAAATTTTTTTAAACGAATACAGTAATTCATCAAAACATTGTTTGGGTTAATTAAAAAATAATTAACAGGTTAAAGTATGCAAACTTAAAATCTAATATTGTATTTCTATATTCATCTAAAACTGAATACATTGACGTTATACTGGTTTATTTCTATTACTTTCAAGTACTGTATTTATGACAGTTTCATTATTATTTTTTTTATTTAAATGCTTGGCTACAGAAGTTTTCCTTAGGTTACAGGATTTTGAATTCACCAGATTTCTTAATTTCACAGTTACAGAACCACCTGCCCTGGAATAGCTTAAGTTTCCAAATGCGAAAGAAATTTAAAGATGAAGCGGGTTATTTGACTGACAAAACATGAGGTTTCTAGAAGTTGCTGTGGGTTTTTTTTATTTTTTTTTATTTACAGTACCGTCAATATTTTTGGAACAAATAAATGCCCTTACAGTCACTCTGTAAAATGCATATCTAGCTATAGGGTACTTCGGAGGTGTTTAGATTTCAGTATAAAGTATACTTTACTCGTTTTACATAACACATTTTTATAAAAGCGGCACCACGAACAAGACAAGTGTGCATGTAATAGTACAGCCTAACCTTTCATCCAGAAAATTGCAACTCCAATCGACGGAACATTAGGATAGAAACTATGTAACCTGGACAGTACAGCACAGGTCCTGTCAGATAGAACGGTCGACCGATCAAGTTCTTCTCTTAAGGACCAACTGACACACCTTCTGGTACGATATTAAACATCGCAGCCTATATCCTCCAAACAATAGAATCTTCTCCAAATACTGTCAACACCCAATCAAATATACTAAGAATGAAAATCACTTCAAACACCCGTTTCTGTTACTTCATGTTGAGTCTTTTGAAGTAAAAGCAAAACCGCATCTCATACTTTAAATGTCAGTAAACGCAGTTAAGAGCATAGGTTGAGATAGTGGCACAACGTAAAGCTCAACTACAAGCACTGCTTATTCTTAGTCGTAAGAATATGGTATTGTCCTTTCCCGAACTCCGCTCCCTTAAACTGCGACAGACAATCTGCACAAAACCACGAGCAGTTCAATGGGGAATTGATTTGTTTTCGACGGTAAATCAAATCACAAAACAGAAACGCCAAATCAGAGACCTATACTGGCTATATTAATTAGAAAGAAAAAGAAAAGTCTTCCACTGGAAACAACACTTTACCCTCTACCCTAAACAACAGAACTCCATTTAATTCAAACACTAGGCAGAGCATTTCCTCTTACCAGCTGCCCTGGAGGACTTGCTCTTCTGCCTCCGCCATTGCTACTGACATCCACGTCAAGGCTGCTTACCGTAAACAAGGAAAAACTGTCGTAAACCAGCCCAGACCTCCCGTCCATAGACGTAGAAGACGCCGCATGACCAGCACCCTCGTACGTCAACGTCGCCGCCATATTGCGAGTGGCACTGCTGTGGAGTGAAGTAATGGATAAAGATGCCTCACGTATGTGCTGCTTGGGATTGTAAAAACCACTGTACGCTCCAAACCAGATCCCGGGGGATTACATCTCATAGGTAAGGCTGAATAATTGTTTTGGTTATATTTGGCCATTAGAAAATCCCGTTTTATAATCTTAACTTTAGCTACGCCAAGCTAAGATAGCAAAGCTATACATTTATGTGCTCAAGTGAGATTTCAAACAACGTTTTGGCTAAACGTATTTAGTCACTAACTTATGTAGATTGTTGTTAGCTGTTAACATTTCTCAAACTTTGAAGGTTTCCCAAAGAAATCCACCTCAGGAAGCAGTGGGAGGTAGCCCTTAGATTTTGAGAAAGCTGTCCTGTGATGTGTGCCATGCTAGTTTGGTAACAGATGCTGTACCGGCATCATATGATCAAAGCTACCACTTGCTCACATTAAAAAACAAAGGATGTTTGATGATTCCTTTTGAGAGTTCAATCAAGGTGGTCAAAGTAGCTGAGCATGTTATCCATCAGGCGACATTAGGGCAAGCTGTCAGTGTATCTTTGATCAATCAGTTTGTTCAGGCTAAGATTGATGTGTTTTTTCTCAGGGAGTACATTGAGGAAACACAGTTTTAAATGACAATCATCATTTTATGCTAATGTCTTTAGTTGTGTCTGTCTTCCACAAACTAAGGCTGCACCATATTGCCAGACTGAATATTCTCAAATTACAGAGTGGCAACACGGAACAAGCTATGTAAAGACAGTTCTGTTTCAAGGATTTTAGATTCTACCCTGTATATATTTAAGTAACCACATTGTGTGTGTGTGTGTGTGAGAGAGAGAGAGAGAGAGAGAGATTGAGAGAGGAATGAGTAAAATGTTTTCAGAAATGATTAAGCCAATTTGTATACAATAAAATTGTTTATTTTTGTCATTGAGTGTATCAATTTACTGTTAAAGGAAAGACCAGGCTGCCAGTTGCAGTCTTATTATTTTGACTTTCAGACATTGGTTAAGTTTTTGTCTCAATAATTAGCAAACAAATAAAGATAATTGGCAGTAACAGTGCAAAATTCACAATTGGTATGCCAGTTTGAAAAAATACGTTTTGAGGGTAGTTTTAAAATGTGTTATTGAATCGTGCTGACGTATATGAGAAGGAAGAGAATTCCAGAGTTGAGGAGCACAAGAGAATGCTTGAGCTCCCATTGAACTGAGTTTGATGTGTGGTACAGAAAGTCGAGCTGCAGATGAGGATCTAAGTGAGCGAGAGGGAGTGTAAGTCTTGAGGCGATCCATGAGGTTGTGGAGAGCTTTAAATGTTAAGAGCAGTATTTTGTATTGTATTCTGTAGTTAACAGGGAGTCAGTGAGGTTGAGAGAGAATTGGTGTAGTATGTTCAGTGGATTTAGAACAGCAGGTTATTATCCTGGCAGCGGAATTCGGAAGAAGTTGTAAGTGATAGATACGTTTTTGTGGGATGCCAAATAGAATAGCATTACAATAATCTATACGTGAGGTGACTAGGGCATTAACCAATATTTCATTACTGTTTTTCGTAAGAACAGGATGAAGTCTAGAAATGTTTTAGAGACGGAAGAAGGCAGTCCGAGAAATGTTACTTATATGGGAGGAATTATTTAATAATAATAATTATTATTATTATTTAATAATTGCCATTATTAGTGTATAAATGGATATAAATAATTGCATTTAAATGATTCACCAAAATCTGTTATATGTAAACGATACTGTTTTAAACGTTATTGTTTTTTCATCAGAAAACCCAGTTTCCACGTCTACCTGTATTAGTTTAAATGGCACTTTTGCCACTCGTAATATGGCGGATGCGCTGAAGTATCATGTCGACTGGGCAACACAGTGAATGTGGTGTCTATCTATGTATGTCTATGCTCCCGTCTACCAATGAACATGGGTGTTACCAAAAAATAAGGGGGCGTCAGTATGGGGAGGAGGCAAAGTGGAGAGGCAGGAAAGATAACAAAATTAAAAAGACGGGGAGAATAAGGTTGTTTTTATAATTCAATGATTATTAATGTGCCTGATGTAAGAAAAATAAAGCTTAGTAAATGAAGTAAAAATATTTGAAAAGATTAACAATAAGTTAAGCCAAACAGCATATTGATTAAATATTAAGTTTTAGGTATAATATATTTTGACTGCTTAGAAAACAAGTCTGCGAGAATAAAAATGATGGATAAAGAAAAGCTGAGAACAGGAGTAGGTAACTGTGGCTACAGTTTTCACAACTCCTGTTTTAGGGTCCCAGCCTGAGCTTGGATCAAATGGTGTTTATGCATTCTCCCCATATTTTGTTTCTTCATTTCACTAGGGTACTGTGCTTTGTATTTACATTAAAAATGATGTGCTGATTAGACTGATTGGCGTCCTGTCCAGGACTGCAGGACTGGTTCCTGTCTTAGGCTCAATCGTCCTGGGATAAGCTTCAAATATGACTTTTACATCAGCTAAGAGTGAATATAAGTGTGTAGGTGAGTATGTCGTTCAGTGTCTGTTGTTGCATTGTGTCTAATGCTGAAACAATAGGTTCACCATGATCAGGAATTATACATAGTGAGTTTGATAATTTTACCTTTTAATTATTTGTATAAAACACATTGTTTACAAAATAAAATCTAGATTCACACTCTCACAGACTCTGTTAGGAATTTTAAACATTTTGGAGCCATGTTGTAGGTTGAGAGACATACAGTACATGCTGTTTTCTTGTAATTTTGGAATTGCCTTTTACTCCCTGTTGCCATTTTATTGAGTTTACTTAGGCTTAACTAGGAAAGTGTAAGGCATGTCCACTGATAGTCTAGAACAAAAGTTTAATTTGGCACCTTACAAACCAGAACTATCAAGTTCCCTATATGGCTACCCAAGTGGTCATTATAATACATTCCATATAAACAATATTTGTAGAATTCCTCTTGTTCCATTCCATAGGACAATAGTTCTCAACTGTGGGAGGTTGTGGCCCACTAGAGGCCTCCAGTAAACTTCAAAAGGAGCTGCAAGATTACTGAAAACAATTACAAAATAGTAATAAAAATACTTAAACCACTAAAAATCAATCTAGAGCAAAGGGTGTTAATCTTATGAAAAACTTACGAGGGTCGCTTCATCAGAATTTAAAACCTGTTACATACAACCTGTAATGACTGTTAGTTTCTCAAAGACCCACTTTGAAAGTTTTTTTCATTTATAGATTTTACCCATATATGTGTATTTTATCTGGATAAAATGTACACATTAAACTATGTCTCCATTACCCTCATTATGTCTTGATAAATATCAGATGAACTCCACACGCATGTACAGCAGTTCAGGGTCTAGTGGTCTCACATACAACACAGCACATCGCATAACTTGTTGTTAAAATGGAGACTGGCTGCCTATAATCACGCAACAAGAAAATGTAAAAAGCATGTCATCGCCATAAAGAAATGTAATGTTTTATCATGATGCCAAAGTTGTGACATTCTCATGAAAGAAATGGTAGGTTGACTTTATATACATCGCTGCCACCACTGCTGTGACATTCAACGTTGCTCAAATAGCTCCCCTGACTACTACCACCACCCCGCATGATGCTTTTGTCATTTCTACTGACTTGATCATTGTATGTGGAGAAACAACACATTAGCTTTTCCACTGTTCTTAAATGTGGCTATTACTGATGGAAACGCTCCAGTGCTGTATCCAGAGGGCAATGAAACAGAGTCTGTAATTAAGGTATGGTAGAAATGATGTGGCAATTAATTATGCACTTTTCAAATGAATTTGGAATTTTGTATTTTTAGAAATACATTTTTATGCTTAATTTAATTGTAAAAACTGATTGATCGTTCTGTTTAGTGGGGTGGATTCTGGACTTTTTAATAAAAAGAACACAAAGAGAGAGTTTCAATGGCTGTTTTGATGATTTTTTCTTTTTGTTTTGCAAAAATATTCTTTATTTGCATATATTTAGGTTATATATATGTATATAAACACAATTTAGTACACTCGTACAATCTATTTCAATCTATTATATCAATTAAAATTGAGTATAGTCTAATACAATATTTCACAATCTATTACATTCTACAACATATTGTAATCTGGACTGGGTCCCAGACTTCGAAAGCTTAACCACAAACCAGTGGTTCTGAGTCCATTGGGTGAGAAATAAGTCCCATGCCCTCCCTATATTATGGTTTTGGGCTCTCTTCCATCAAAATCTGCATTGCTTCGATTTTTCAAAGTTTTCAGGATAGAGTAGTCTCCCAGTAGGCTGCGGATATATCTGCAGCAGTCCTCGATTGACATCATTTCTTTTTTGAGAAAGAGGCAGTTCCTGGCAACCCAGTGAGCATTTTTCAAAGAGTACATGAAACTATCGAGGCTGTGCTTACCCAGACCACCGTGGCTGTGGCAGTTGTGAGGTTCCATTTTGTCTTTAGTGCTGATGAGCATGTAGATAGTCTTTGGCTTTGACAGGTCTGGCTAGACTCCCTCTAATCTGTGTTACATTATAAACCGGACAACATCTGTGTAGAACCATGGGGGGTCCCACTTGTCCCAGCCAAGCTTTTTTTCAAATGAGCAGGAAGAAGAAGTGGGACATGGAGTTTCAGGATGAGCTGTTACTGTACTCCATCAGAATCTTGTGGATGCAGGCAAAGAGAATCCTAAGCAAGGTGGAGATGTCAGCGAAACCTTTTCCACCCTTTAGGAGTTCCTTGTACATGATTGACCACTTGACTCTGTCCGTCCTGGAGCCCCATATGAAGTGAAAGACCATGCTGGTGATGACTCTGTAGGCCGTGGCAACGGGTGGCCTTGTGTGGGCTGGGAATTGCAAAATTGGGAGGATCTCTTTTCACAGCACCAGTGCTTTTCCTTTCGAATCTTCTCCTGCTGCAGTGATGCAATGCTCCTTCACATAGTGTACAGAGTCCCTTGCAATTTTGCATTCAGGGATGCCACTGGTCTGGTCTGGGTGGATGACCTGTCAGGAGGGTGATTTGACACTAATTTCTCAGCTCACATCTCCCTCCCTTTTGTTTGCACAATATTGTGATCATTTCTGCCCTCTACCAGCATCTGCTGATACAGCTCCAACAGGTCCAGGCCGATGAGGTCCCACAGCATGGCACAGAGTTCGGCTGGTAATCTGTCACAGCACAGGGTCCTTCCGGGTCTGAAGGATCAGTAGCTCCTCCAGTGTCAAGGGTACATTCAAGGCTGACTCACCTGCAGGGTCCACAGCTTTGTTTATACATGCTAAGAATCTGTTAGTCAAGTCTGCTTCAGTTATCTTTGGAGAGTAGAGGCTGCTGTAGTAATCCCAGATCACTCCCATCATGGCCTCCTTCCTGGTCCTGATAATGCCTTCCTCATATTGCAGTTCCCTGGAGAAGGAGTTGCACTTTTCACCTTTCTCCAGGTTCTCCACTTTACAGTGAAAGGCTACGCGCTTGGATTCTTCCTCAAAGTGCTTTCACAGGCTCTCTCTGGTAATCTCCAAGTCAAGTCTTATGTCCCAGTCACACTGATGAAGCTCTTGCAGGGTTTACAGCTTTTTCTGCATTTTGCAGAAATCCTTTTGTCATTGGCATGCTTGCTACCTTCCTTTGGCCTGAAAGAAACTATAGAGTTTAATTTTCACATTCCCAGCAGTCACCTACCTTCTGGAAGTAGAATTTCTCTTTCCTCCAGGCAGTGTATGCATTCCTTAGCTCCTGCATGAGGTATTCTCTTTCCAGGAGGCTACAATTCAGTTTCCATGATCCTGGGCCATGGGGAAAGTTTTGGCAAAGGGATCCCTGGAACTGAATAGCCCTGTTGTCTGAGAAGAAGCAGGGGACCAAGGTGTACAGCTTTCAGTGCTCTGGAGAAAAAGTTGATCAGGGAGTGGGCTGAGCTGTTGGGCTGGCTCCTGGTGCAGTTGGCCGAGTATGTCCCAGCAGTCCCTGCTGTGTTCAACAGGGAAATCTCATCACCATCTCCCTTAGCAGTCTGGATGTTGTGTCTAGTCTTGAAAATGTGCCAGAGCTACACCTGTCCTCCTACAGGGGGCAGATGAAGTCTCCAGCCATTACCATCATACTGGTGATGGCCAGTTGGGGCTAGAGGTTCTGGAGGAGCTCCAGATGCTTATTTTTCCCCACCTGTCCACGAGCCTTCCATGACCAGCTTCTGGCACACAAGCTCCCATCTGTGAGGACCAGGCGGGGCCCATGATAAGAATAGATACTACACTTGATCTTAGCTTAAGTGCATCTGTTGGTATTCCACAAGGGTGCTGCCTATCTCCTCTAATGTTTTTTTTTTATATACAAATGACTGCAGGAGTTCACATAAGGATAGACATATCCTAAACTTTGCAGATGACTCTTTTACAAGATAAGGAAGACAGACATTGGACTTATTGTCGATAAGTTTGTACAATGGTGTGATCGCTCCAATTTATGACTAAATATTTTCATAACAATAGATATGGTGGTAGATTTCAGGTGGTCCCCACCACCCACTGTCTTAACTTTAATTAAAAGGGAGTCAGTGGAGATGGTAGAGCACTACAAATATCTGGGAAGAATCACTGATAACAGGCTAATCATTGATCTTAGCACAGAGCAAATTTGTAACAAAAGGGCAGTCACGACTTTTCTGTCTTAGGAAATAATCGTTTTAAAGAGGGCAAAATCATAATGACACTATTTTATAAGCTCTTTATTGAATCCATTGTTACATTTGCTAGTATATGTTGGTTTGGCTGCCTCAGCAATAAGAATATAAACTATCTTAACAACATTATAAAAATTAGCAGTGAGATTATTGGTTCACAGCAGACCTCTGTCAGTGAAATGTATTGCAAACAGGTTGCAAATAGGTTAGTCAACTCAATTCTGTCAAACAGGAGCCATCCTCTTTGCTCTAAATTCCAGTTGTTGCCATCAGGTGGCAGATTTAGGTTTCCAAAGGTAAAGAGCAACAGATCTAAGAAATCTTTTATCCCTAGAGCTATAAACATTTTAAATTCTGTTACTTGTAGGGATGCTGCTAAATGTTAAATTCTACATTATTATTTTATGTATTGTTGAAAGTAAATATTCTTCTTTGTATTGATCTTGAGTGTATGGAAGGCATGGAGAAGAAAAAAAAATACGGACACAGTAAAGAAAAAAAGTGTATGTCAAGAATAAAGTCAACATGTTATTAAATAACATTGGTTATCAAATGTTGTGTTCTTCTTTATCTATTGGATCTCTGTAGCAATGTCTTCTGTTTTTATACTTTCCTGCTTCAAAAAAAAATCCTTCTGGGATAATAAAGTCTATGTATACCGTATGTAAATAAAGTGTGTAGTGAAGTGCTTTTTTTAAATTTTTTTTTTTTTTATCAAATATACCTGTACAGTAGTGTCAAATTCTGTATTTTAGCAATTGCTGGTTAATTATTTATCTAAAAATCCAAAATAGATACCTAATTGTTTTATGTTATGAATAAGAAATTCAGGCACTAGTAAAATGAACCTTTATTAAAAAAAATAGAAGCTGTTTTGAAAAGTGCATATTAATTTTTTTTTTATGTTTTAAAGATACTCCAGGCAGTGTAATAGCAGCAGATACACATTTATTAATAAATGTAAGATAATAATAAATGCCTTTGTCAAGACTGCAGCAAAGCACAAGACGATAAATAACATAGCCTGTGTAGTGGGCCACTGGAGGAGTAAAGGTGGACAACCACTGCCATAGGTCTTTACAATTGTCCACTAGGTGGTACTAAAGTAACACAATTCAGAAAACATCCAGCTCTGTGTTGCCACTTCGTAACGCGGTAAATGCTATGACACTTCTACAAATAAGTCTGATTTCAAGTATAGATACGAATTTAAACAGCATAAACATGATAAAAGATAAATTCATAAAAACAATTCCATTAATAAATAACACTGATTCTAGTTATCTATCAAAGGGCTGGTTCCAGCCTTGCTACTGTTAAGATACAGAGTCTGGCTCACTGCAACCCTAAAACTTAGTTAAATGGGCTCACTACAAAGGATGGATGAGCAAAGAGATAAACATAAGTTATAAATTCCTGTTTATGTTGATTGATAATTTTATCCAAAGCAAGTCACAAATTACAGGTGCATAGTACAATAGTTTTCATATTTATAGAGTTAGATGATGTGCCCTTTGTCACACAGCAATACCAGAGACTGCACCTTCACTGTACCATTGACTCTGGCATGCTGAACTCCCATTTCTTCTGTCTGCTTTCTTTTAAGTATGTTGAGAAATTTTTCAAAAACAATGAAGAGAGGAAGCAGTTTCATTTAATCTTTGCATTTTGGGAAATGTTACTTCGTTTTTTTATATTTTGAGCACCAAAATGAGAAGTGAATCTCTTGTCTCTCTCTTCCTCATCACTAGATCCCCACTAATATTCACCATGCCAGAGCAAATCTATGGTGACACAGTGAGTCATAACAGTAATGACAAATCATACGACCAGTGTGAAATTTATTTTTACAAGTCTAGTTTTCCCAACTATTAAAATTATCTTTTAAATGATTTCTTGTTCAAACTCAAGAGTTTTCTGATACTGAGCAGAATTCAGATTTATTTACAGCAAGCTGTCAAGGTCCGGAGACACTGTCACACCACCACCACCAGGCTTGACTGCTAGTATGATATTCTTATTGTGTGAACACCAACCTTTGAGTTTTTCTTCTTCAGTTAAACATCTGCTTTATCTTAACTTTGGAAATGTACTGCTTCAGCATGACAGTTCATATTAGAAATACTGAATGGATAAATATGTGTACAAATCTATTGTCATGCAGAAAATTATGACACCTTCCAAGGGAACTGAATACTTTTGCACACCACAGTAAATAAATAAAAATGAGGTTGTTTATTCACTTTGGTGCCCTTTAACTAATACTTGATTTTGGTTGAAGACCTGAAAATATTCAGTGTCAAAAATCTGCAATAATAAGTTGAACTAAGGCAGGAAAAATGTTTTCATGGCACCACACTTCAGATATACAGTGGTGTGAAAAACTATTTGCCCCCTTCCTGGTTTCTTATTCTTTTGCATGTTTGTCACACAAAACGTTTCTGATCATCAAACACATTTAACCATTAGTCAAATATAACACAAGTAAACACAAAATGCAGTTTTTAAATGATGGTTTTTATTATTTAGGGAGAAAAAATCCAAACCTACATGGCCCTGTGTGAAAAAGTAATTGCCCCCTTGTTAAAAAAATAACCTAACTGTGGTGTATCACACCTGAGTTCAATTTCCGTAGCCACCCCCAGGCCTGATTACTGCCACACCTGTTTCAATCAAGAAATCACTTAAATAGGAGCTGCCTGACACAGAGAAGTAGACCAAAAGCACCTCAAAAGCTAGACATCATGCCAAGATCCAAAGAAATTCAGGAACAAATGAGAACAGAAGTAATTGAGATCTATCAGTCTGGTAAAGGTTATAAAGCCATTTCTAAAGCTTTGGGACTCCAGCGAACCACAGTGAGAGCCATTATCCACAAATGGCAAAAACATGGAACAGTGGTGAACCTTCCCAGGAGAGGCCAGCCGACCAAAATTACCCCAAGAGCGCAGAGACGACTCATCCGAGAGGTCACAAAAGACCCCAGGAAAACGTCTAAAGAACTGCAGGCCTCACTTGCCTCAATTAAGGTCAGTGTTCACGACTCCACCATAAGAAAGAGACTGGGCAAAAACGGCCTGCATGGCAGATTTCCAAGACGCAAACCACTGTTAAGCAAAAGGAACATTAGGGCTCGTCTCAATTTTGCTAAGAAACATCTCAATGATTGCCAAGACTTTTGGGAAATACCTTGTGGACTGATGAGACAAAAGTTGAACTTTTTGGAAGGCAAATGTCCCGTTACATCTGGCGTAAAAGGAACACAGCATTTCAGAAAAAGAACATCATACCAACAGTAAAATATAGCGGTGGTAGTGTGATGGTCTGGGGTTGTTTTGCTGCTTCAGGACCTGGAAGGCTTGCTGTGATAGATGGAACCATGAATTCTACTGTCTACCAAAAATCCCGAAGGAGAATGTCCGCCATCTGTTCGTCAACTCAAGCTGAAGCGATCTTGGGTGCTGCAACAGGACAATGGCCCAAAACACACCAGCAAATCCACCTCTGAATGGCTGAAGAAAAACAAAATGAAGACTTTGGAGTGGCCTAGTCAAAGTCCTGACCTGAATCCAATTGAGATGCTATGGCATGACCTTAAAAAGGCGGTTCATGCTAGAAAACCCTCAAATAAAGCTGAATTACAACAATTCTGCAAAGATGAGTGGGCCAAAATTCCTTCTTTAGCACTTTAAAAGACTCATTGCAAGTTATCGCAAACGCTTGATTGCAGTTATTGCTGCTAAGGGTGGCCCAACCAGTTATTAGGTTCAGGGGGCAATTACTTTTTCACACAGGGCCATGTAGGTTTGGATTTTTTCTCCCTAAATAATAAAAACCATCATTTAAAAACTGCATTTTGTGTTTACTTGTGTTATATTTGACTAATGGTTAAATGTGTTTGATGATCAGAAACATTTTGTGTGACAAACATGCAAAAGAATAAGAAATCAGGAAGGGGGCAAATAGTTTTTCACACCACTGTATGTTCAAATATATGTGATATGTAAGCTAATTTAGATAAGTCTTCCACTTAAGATACTCATTTAAATGTTTTTCAATTTGGATGATACAGCAATTCAAGGATTTAAAACTCCTGTAACGTAGGTTCAGCTTTTTTTCCTTATTAGTCTATGTTCCTCTCATCATCCAAGGTCATCTGCATTAGGCAAATAGGAAACATTAAATAACCCCAGCATGAGTGGTTAAGTTTGAGGTTGGTGTCCTACCCAAGACTGCTTCCTTCCTTGCTCTCACTACTTCACTACTCCCACAATGCTGCAAGTTTTTTGGAACAGTTTACCTATCAAAAGTTGTCAAAAATGAAAACAGTGCCGTGTGTCCTATAAAGCAGTCACCCTAACCGCATCTGAGGCTGCTCACCAGGGGCCTCATGTATAACGCCGTGCGTAGAACTCGCACTATAACATGGCGTAAGCACAAAAGCTGAAATGTGCTTACGCACAGAAAAATCCAGATGCAGGAATCTGTGCGTACTCCAACTTCCACGTTCTTCCGCTACATAAATCCCGACCAGCGTGAAAACTAACGCTCGTGCACGCGCATTATGTGACGCCCCAAATCCTCCCAGAATTACGCCTATTTGAATATGCAAATCAATATAAATCGCCCTTAAGCGCAGCCTTCTGTGAAAAGACAATGGGAAAAGCACGGGGAAAATATAAGAATTTCAGCGAATACCAAGTGGAGGCAAATGAAAAACATACTATTTGTTCAAATAAACCGTGGTATAATCAACAAAAGGAAGTTGATCGAGTGGCATAGCGTGTTGGAGAAACTTGAAAGCTCACATTCACAAATCGCACAGTGCTGGAAATAAAAAAGAAGTCACATATCAAAGTCGCCGTGAAAAGCCGAGTTGTAAGCCCACTGTCTGAGTGTCATATGAAAGCTTATTAGGGTACAGAGAAAGAAGGCACACAGTGAGGAAAAAGCACGAAATGTCAACTTCAATCTCGACATTTCCACTTTAATCACGTAGTTTATTTTGTCATTATAGTAGAACATCATAAACTTCATCTTAAAATCGTTTAATTAACCAGTTTCTCAAATCACATCGTAATTAAAGTAGCACGTTAAATGCTTTGTTTTGTATTTGATCTTCTATGTGCTCTATGTGTGTGAATCACTACTTGCTTTTTAAACCGGCTCTCTTCCTCCAACTGGACACAGAATCCATTACATTCGTAATATTACAGTTCTCTGAATAACTAAAATACTGAGATGTATACGTGATGTCATTTTCATGATGATAGGAGTTAAAGCACGTTATTAAACATGCGTTTCACTTCGATGAAATAATTTATTGCAGCAGTACAATCAGGGGCGGCTCTAGGCTTGTGGTGGCACTGGGCAGAGAAAGAATCGGTGGCTCCTTAGCCCGCCCGTCAGTAAGGTAGCTTATGCACAGTGGATGGCTGCATAGCCGCCTCGTGCTCATGACACAAGCATTTAACTTTTGCCGAAATTTGTCGCTGTTTTTAGCTGTGTTATTTTCTCTTTCTGTTTTATATTCAATATATATTGGCGTAGCAGTCACTGAAGTCAGTGCTTTTCTTTCCCCAAATAACCGATCGCCATACAATCAGCTCTGTAATAGACGTTAAGCCATCTGTAAGCTTAGCGCCGATTCTTCAAAACGTTTAAAGAACATTGAAATGTCTTCGTAGTACATGTTTAATTATTCTATCCTTAACGACACTCCCAGTGAAGAATATAGATTATTTAAATGAAGTTAAAGTTTTATCTGTATAATTTAATAAACATATTTTGCTGAATTTCACCTTATAAATGATATCGTTTCTGTTTCTGAACCGCGAGGTCCATGCAGGAAAGGCTTTAAAACATTTTGCAGTGGCTGAGACAGCGTGTCCTTGAAGCTGTATACCGATAATTCTCTTTCCGATCAGCTGCTGCTGTAATTCACACTCAGATACAGTGATATAAATACTCTGAGTGGTGCAGTGAGAGAAATATTGAAAAAGATGATCCGCTGTGGCAACTCCTAACAAGAGAAGCTGAAAGAAGAAGAAGAAGAAGAAGAAGAAGTGAGAGTAACAACGCTAAAGCAGTTATGGTATTTGGAATACTATGGCTGTTCCCTCTACCATTACATTGTTACAAGTTAATTACAATCAGATGCATTACACTAATAAACAATATGCGGTTAGTTTCGGTGTATTTATAAAGCCGCGTCAGGAAAATAAGGTGTAACCCACAGGAACAGTAGCACTGCTTTGACGCTGGGTGCCGCCAGTCTGCAAAACCGAGCGGAGAACTTGCGTACGTCAAGGTATGAGGTACCGTGGAAAAGTGCGTGGATTTACGCCAAGTGTAGATTTTATATATCGCGATTTGAACGTGGAAAAGTTCTTACGCAACATTTCTGTGCGTATGCACCGTTTATACATGAGGCCCCAGATAATTTGATGTGGAAGAGCTTAGCTATCCAAGTAAATAGTTGACATCAAGCACAAAAGCACTGATACATCTGCACTATTGTTTACATCAAAATAGTCCATCCAATAAGTAGCATCAACTTTTGATGTGAAAAGCTCAATGCTGTGCCAAGATACAGTCAACTTTCAGATTTCATGAATAGCAGAAACAGTGCCAACTTTAAATATTTTTTAGTAATTCTAGAAACATAACACAGCTTCAATAACACAGTCCGATTAAATTGGCAGAATTTCTTTATCGCTTGCAAGTTGCCATATCTTTCAAGTTGGGCCAGAAATTCTCAATGGAATTGGGTGAGGATTTTGTGTTGAAAAAGTATGTTCATATTTTAATTATTATGTTGCTCTGACATAACTTTTGATCATTATTATCTTTAATATTCTTCATATTTTCTATTTTGCATCTTGTTTTTTTCCGATGTGCATATTTTTTACTTATTTTCTTCAGGTCTGATTATCCCATTAGCTAGAACCATTCCTTTAGCCTTGTACTACATACTGTAATTCAAATTCTCTATTTTAAAATGAGGTTATGCAGAACAGAGGCATCTAATTCTGCACTGTATCAGACTTGCATTTTATTTTTACCACAGTTCAGACTAGTATTAGGCAGAGCACTTGACATGGATGGATGATGCAAATTTACTCCACTGTACGTTCACCAAATCCTTCAAGTTTTTGTGAAGTAATTATTCTCTTTACAATGGCTCACATTATCATGTTTTTTCATCTCTCATTTCAGAAGGATGACTTTTTCACGGGACAATCTGGGCTGTATGAAGAAACTTTGAATTTTCGACCGGCTCTTCCTGTCAAAATATGTAACCGTTTTGATTGATAGACAAAGCAAGAAAATTCAAAAGAAAGAAAAGTTCTGACTTGGCTATGTAGCATTATTCAGATGTATTGATGTTAGTATAAAGGAACCTTTGATATAAACTTTCGTGCATTCTTCTCATAATCTACAATAACCTTCTCTATGAGTTCTAAAGTATGTATTCATTTTTACGTTTTCTTCACATTAAGTTCATAATTAGTAGGCATACAATAATAATACTGTCATCATATTAAAATAACTCCACATAGAGAAGCCTACTATTGCCACAATAGACCAAAGTAGAGCTGTCATTTAAATTAACTCACATCCTGGGAATGTAGGAGGAAAACCCTTACAGACACATGGAAACCATATAAACTAAGCACAC
Organism: Polypterus senegalus; assembly: GCF_016835505.1. Taxonomy (NCBI): domain Eukaryota; kingdom Metazoa; phylum Chordata; class Cladistia; order Polypteriformes; family Polypteridae; genus Polypterus; species Polypterus senegalus. The sequence goes on along the minus strand of NC_053155.1, from coordinate 184,767,809 downwards.
AGTTACCAGACCAGGATCAGAAGAAAATTTGCTATTGTTCTCAAGTTAAAAAATATAAATGTTGTAATTGCATAAACTGCCTTAATACTTTTTTTCACGTGTTATGGTTGCACATTGTAGAGAAGGTTGTATGTAAGATATATAGAATCTCTAGTACTAGAAATTAAAGCCTTAAAATTGTTTAAGTTTTAAATTGTTGTTTCAAAGACCATGTACAATCAGCCTTTTACTTGACGCATGTCTCGGGTCTCTCCCAACGTTCAAATACTTTAAACAAGTTTAGCGGCAGGCTTACAAAAACATTTTAATAATAATAAAAAAAAATTATAAAAAAAAAAGTTAAGATTTTAACTTTTGCAATTCTATTAACATTTTAAAAATACTTTATCTAATTCAGGATTTCTAAGATTAAAACGTGTCCACTTGAAAAATAGTCCTTTAAACCTTAGACAAAGATTACGGCTAAGATCAGGAAGTGCCAAGTCTTCCACACCTCTGAACCTTAAAAAGCCTAGGCTGCCCATCCCCTTAAAAGGGCAACATAGCTCTGCACTGTCAAAGGTAATTTTCTTATGACATATATTCTCACAAAGAACATAATTTTAAGCTGTTTTGACAAACATTTAAAAACAACTGGTTTTACCCTTCTTCAGCCTACCATACACATTTTGTAACCACTTTATATCACACACTTTAATAAACCTTCTAACTTATGGATCTTGCCAATGTTAGCACAGTAAACAGTGTTAAAATTGTATTACATATTCAAAACCAAAACATAGAATTCAAAATCCTCAAAACAAAGACTTGTCTAACTTAGATGGATAATAGCTTGTATTTGAGCTGCTAATTCTTAGCTCTAGAGGCAGGAGTTTGAATCCTGACCAAATCAAGGTCTATTAAGAGTTTATAAATTTTCCCTGTATTAGTGTGGGCTTTTCTACTAAATTCCAAAGATGTATTTTAGATTAACTGGAAATTCTAAGCATTCGTATATATAGTAGTGTCTTGTACAGAAGTGGGCATATGCATAAGAGTATTCCCTCAGTGTCTTCTCCAGGTTTGGTTCCTTCCTTGTACACATCCACTGGTTCGATAGGCTTTGGCCTTCTACAGTCCCAAAATGGAATAGGCAGGTTTTAAAAATAATGGGGGGACAAAGCTACTCCCCTTCTAACACTTTCCAATAAGCGTTATTTGCATGCTTACTTGCTTTTTTCATTAAGGCTTTACAGAAAAGGACTGGAAAGAATTGACCAGATTGTTCTTTTTATTTGCTCAATTTACATTGTTATAATCCATTTACAAAAGACACAAAAATCTTCAGTGCAGTTGGTTGCAACAGGCAATTGTCTATGAGACGAGGTTAGAGAACATGCAGTTACCTTGTACAGCCCCACACTGTTTAGGGAGAAGTTTCAGGCCACCCAGACACACATATGCACATGCACACTGACCCCAATAAATTCTCTTAAAAGCTAACTAAAAAAATAAAACAAAAGGGGCATCCATTGGAGCAAATAGCGGCCTTCCTTTAAAAAAAAAAAAAAAGAAAAAGAGACCTATTTACTTATCTTTGGCTAATCATCAAAGACATTTATAACCTGCTTGGCACAATGCATCATACCTGCCACACTTTACTTTGCTACACCCTGAACATGTTAAAATCCAGTGGGAAGCATAGATCTACATTTGAGGTGGGTACTTTATATAATTGGCTCTAATGTTTAATTATTCAAGCTTCTTATAATGGCTTGAATAATTAAACATTAGAGCCTGCTAATGGAAAGAAAGAAGTACGACGGCTACAGTGAGTCTGAGCAACAAAAGGAAGAGAAGGGGTACTTCTGGCAGTTGCTTACTGGTATGATTTCTTCATGTTCAGAGAATATACGATTTCCTGTACCATTACATTTACTCTTGCATGTTACATTAATTTCTTGAACATACAGTAGTTGCACCACATTTTCCTGTTGGCTCAGGAGTGATTGTTACCACTTTTTAAATTCAAAACTGAACACTTCAACAACCTCCCCTGCACTGTGGAGGACCAGATATAATAAAGTAACATTTTTTATTTTAAATTATTTGTATTTAGTGTTTAGTGACAGATCACCAGGAAGTAAAAAGTACTGAAACAGCTTGAAGGTATACAATTAGCTCTGTTTATAAATATGTAATAGAGCCATTTCCTCTTTTTTAAATATAAGAAAGCCGCACAACACCACTCATGTAAAAATACCACCCTGTACCTGGTCCACAAGCAAATTAGCTAGTAAATTCAGAGGAGGAAAAAAGATGCTATGTAATTTAATCAAAAGTAACATTAAGCAAGCATAGCTTGCCTTCTTAAAATATCTCAAATTTAAAGCAAAAAGATTAGGAGATAAAGAGCAATTGCTTTCTTTACAAAGAAAGTCTAGACCTTACTGTTTTAATCAGACAAGAGAAAATTATTAAAAGATTTACATCGCTAATACTGAATATTAATTAGAATACATTTAATTAATCTTCTTCCAACAGTCAACATCTTAAGTTGTAAAGGAAAAAGACTGGAAAAGAATCCTTACAGCAACAATATACTCATTACAAGTTTTATGTTATTCCAAATCTGAAAAGCAACAGCTGGAATGGCAAAGCAAGAGAAATCAACTTCTACCATTTCACAGGATTCTACAGCAACCACACATCAAACCAGCATGAATGTCTAGAGAAGAGTCTCATTCCTCATATATCTGTAATTCTTAATGGACAGAGATGAATTATACGTGCCAGGATTTTTTGTGAGTGGAATTACATCTTATTTTGCATAGTATGGTTTTAGACTTTATTATGTGGTCCTTAGCGCTGTGTTTTAAGCCAGGTCAGTTACATATTTTGACTGCAGCAAATGTAATACAACAGCATTAAAACACACAATGACTCATTCACCTTATTTGTTGAGTTTCAGACAAACACATATGTTGAATGATTCTCTCTCTGTATTTTCTTGTATAATTCAATCTGATGAATTTCACAGTAAAATCCAACAAGTTTACAATACAATTATATTAATATTTATTAAGAAAGAAAAAATAATCCCACTCATGCTGTACAGAATATAAAAAGAAATTATAACAAAAACAAAAAACTTTTGAATAGCCTAATATTCTCCCCCAACCATTTAAAAAAATCTCCCATGCAGACAGCATTTTCCGGTCTTCACAAGAATAAAATGAGCAAGGGGAATGAGGTGGGGGGGAAAAAACAAACAAACAAAAAAAAAAAACTGACAAGCTCTGTGATGCTTTCTTGATTAGCCCTGGCAGTCTACAGCATTAGAAGATGGACTTCTTTTAAAAGATGCCAAGTATCTGTCAGGTTTACAAAGAAAGTTTGTTGTAGCCAAATATTAGGTATTAGTCAAGATCCAGGTATCCAGACTACACCAAGTTATTTGTAACGGTTGGCATGTTTGATCAGGATGACGTGCCATAGACCCACAAATGCTAGACAATTTCAAAAGTGAACTGGCTGGCAATGAAACATTTCTAGTACTGGCTGATAAAGAGTACACAACACATGTTATATGAATAGTGCAGATAGACAGAAAATGGAATTGATTATACATGGGTAAGAATGTGTTTGTAAAGATAACATGAGTACCCCATCAGAAGACTCGCACAAAAAAGTTGTGTATGAAAGATTCAGGTGCAGCAACCCCTACATCGTGATGCAGTGGAGCAGCTGGGTTGGGAGGATGACAAGAAACAACTGATGCAAGATCACATGACACCCTTAGAAACCAGTCCTGACTGACTGAATAATCATGAATAATCTAAAGACATACTTTTGCTCCCCCTGCATGTAAATTTGAGCCTTTTGCAATACTTTAGTTACCTTAACGCCCAAGGAAATGTCAACCAAATCAGAATTACAGAATCACAATACACATGTAGTCATCCAACACAGCTTTTACAAAAGAAATGAAAACTCTTCAGGCCCTAGCAATAGCCAAGTAGGAGGAATATATGACTGCTGCGTTAAAGAGTTGGAGGCTTCAATCCATATTTCTTAGCCACTTCAGTCTGGGCATAGGCAGCATCGCAGAGGGAGTACAAGTGGGACATTTCCATTTCTGACTTGGCAAGGTTTATAGCTTTGTTGAACATTTCAATTGCCTTGTCCAGGTTACCTCTGTAAAGATATTCAAGAGAAAAAAGTTCAGCCATTTCTTTTACAAATTTTACTCTTAAAGTAAGCTCATTACTTTTAGCAGTTCAGCCTAACTTCACAAACCTTTTAAAGCAAAACCATAAAAATTAACATGTAGACAAAATAATTTAATACTTTGTTATTTGATGCAAGACATGTAAACAATGCCATGGCAAGAGCAAAGCTAAATATTATTAGAATTTTAAAATAAAAAAAGTCTTCTTATGATTTGAGAAATATGGAAATAATTGTATGGAATCTTCATAAATGACAACATCAAACTGTCATAACAATATTAGTTCAAACTCATTTAAAAAGCAACATATGAAATTTGTACAGTGGTAGGTTCAATCTAAACTAACAAAACAAAGAAAAACTGCATACCTGCTTGTAAACCTGCCAAAGGTTTCCACTGAGATTAAAAGCCTTACAAAACTACAGTATCTCCATCAGTCTGGCAGATTTTGGTTATAATCAGCTTTTATAGATGTGCACAGCTGCTTATTGGCATATTAGTGGTCATCCAAACATATTTGTATCTGGAAGCCTGCTGCTGTTTTTGCACATGGTAATGTCATAGGTATACAGTGGAACCTCGGGTCACGACCGTAATTCGTTCCAAAACTCTGGTCGTAACCCTAAGTAATTTCCCCCATAGGATTGTATGTAAATACAATTAATCCGTTCCAGACCGTACAAACTGTATGTAAATATATATTTATTTTTTTAAGATTTTAAGCACAAAAATAGTTAATTACATACCATAGAATGCACAGCGTAATAGTAAACTAAATGTAAAAACATTGAATAACACTGAGAAAACCTTGAACAGAGAAAAGTAACATTGCAAGAATTCACGAACTGCTCACTGTAAGCACTTTTTTTAATGAGTTTTAGGCACCGGGAAAAAAATGAACATTTGAAAAATCCATTATTTAATAAACAACCAAGAAAAGCAACATTGTAGCAATTCATGCTACGAACCAAAAAACAAACATTTGAAAAATCCGTAATACAAAAACTAACCATAAACTAACCTTGCATGAGTCGAGTTCTGGCATGAAAGAAGTGAGGAGGAAATGGGTGGAAAGGAGATTACAGTTTTGAGGTAAAGTCTGTGACGATGCGGTTTCGCTGCATCAGTAATGTTACTGATGAGCACAACAGTGAGGCACTACAATGGAGCAATCGGATGGCGCAAAAAGTGCCAAGTGCTTTTATTAAAATCAACAAAACAACAATCAAAAATAATGCCCAAATTAAATTAAGTGCAGTGCTTTCAGAATCTTTCAATAAATAACTAATCCCATAAAAACAGAAGTGGAGATTAAAATCCAATAGAAAAAAGTCGTCATTAAATACAACGAGATTAAAACAATGCTCGAAGCAGTCTCTTTAAAAACAAGCCCGGTGCATTCTTTAACTGCCTTACGCGGCCAGCCGTCATTCTTCTGGTCACTCCAGCTCCTTAATCTCTCAGCTGGAGCGACCACTTCCTTCTGCCCCACCGAGTGTCGGCCAAAACACCCCTGCTTGGGCTCACTGCCAAGCTGCCTGCCTGCGAACACGTGCTCGCTCACAACGTTTCTTTCCACACTGCTTCCTGCTTACTTCCTCACTCCGCAACCTCTTTCTTTTCTTTTTCCTCCCTTTAGCCGCCTCGCACTGTAGCAATCAACCACCACGCCACCTCGCTAAGCTGCAAGCGTGGCAATTATTTATTTAAAACTGGCCTCTTGACATGAGCTGTGGACCCGCTATACCACAAAGTCTCTCTGCACGAGGCACGTCTGACCAAGAACAATGTACTGTACAGGGAGAGACTGAACACGTGCGTAAATCATCAGCGCGTACGACCTGGAAGAGAAACGAAATAGAGCACAAAGAGTTCACAGCGAATGCACAGGGAGAGACTGAACATGTGCGGAAATCATTGGTGCGTACGAACCGGAAGGGAAACTCACTTGTTCGTTACTCTAGTGTGTGGTCGTGAACGGATGCAAAAGTTTGGCAAACTTTTTGGTTGTAACCTGTACGTGGTCCAAGATGTTCGTGACCCGAGGTTCCACTGAATTAAGAAATGTCCACCTGAAAAATACGTAACCAATTGTGGCCCCAATGGTAAAAAATTACTTATGAAAGCATCACACAGGGTCCAACATGGCTTATGTAAAGTTAGAAGACTCACTACATCTCTGGCAATTAAAATCAAGTGTGACAGTGCTGCTGAAAGAAACACTACTAACAAACATTGCCTTAGCAGGTGACTGTTAGCTAAATGACCCAAGAGAATTCTAACCTTGTCAACAAGAAAGAAAAATGCGCAGCTGTAGTAAGCAATAGAACACCAGCACTGAAGGATTACAAAAACTCCCTACAGCCTTATAAATGCAAGTTTCTGTTCATTCACACTGATGGGCATACCAGAGTTGTCAAAAACAGTATTAGTCTATGCATTAACCCTGCAACATAGACTGGCATCATCATCATCATCATCACCACCACCACCACCACTACCACCACCACCAGTGTAACAGTAATTTTCTGGGTGTAGCTGGGTTGCCCCAACAGGTTTTTGCTCCCATCTCTGCAGTCCTGGACTTCCTTTGGGAAGAGACTTATCCTTCTCATATCAACCAAGATATTATCAAACTAGGTCCTCTGAGGCCACCTTCCCTCCAAATCAAGACTGGTGGACCACAGCACCTGATCATAACCTTAGATTTTGTGCTGAGCACAGCAGAAAAAAAGTATCACCTTAACACCAAATATTTCTCTTTAACACTGTGATATACTGCACCTTCATCTGATCTTTATCTTTTTTCCCCAGCTTTGCTTAGTGTTCTGTCTCTATAGTAACACATTATCCTGGTCGTGGTACTTAAATAGAAGTATGCTTTCATTAGATCCACTGATATCATAGATGTGAACAGAGGATAACACCTGAATGCAAATGAATGTCTTAACATTGCTGCCAAATTAATTTCTCTCTTCGTGGCAGCAGTGTTTTCATCTATAAATGTGAATTTCTGAAGACTGAAAGCTACATGTCATAAGGCTACAAAAATCTTGGAATGACTCCTGAAACATAAAGGGAAATTCAATTTAATGAATTGGCTAGCCTAGTCATTAAACTTCAGTTGAATCAATCCTTTGAACGAAATAAAAAAACAGAGATTCACCATTGGCAAAACTCCAACATCCATTTGAGACAATGAAGTTACAATGGGCTAATATTTCTGCTGGAATTCAAACACTATTTTGAGAACAAGCCTTGATGAAATGTTTCTGGTCTGGAGAAAACAGGAGACTAACTCACCATTAGCTAGAACTACTTCATTAATATCATTTATAATGTTCAACCATTATATGTTTATTATTATTTGGAATTCATTATAGTTTGATGATGTGTGTTAGTTAAAAAGTTTCAGTGTTCTTTATTATTCTCCTATTAGTGAAAATTTGCTAGTAAATGGAAGGTCTGTTCTTTAAGAGCAATCAAAGATCTGAATTGTTACATTTGTTTGGTTTGCCTAAAGCAGTTACAGCCTTTCTATCTTACAGTCTCTTCTTCATTTTTTGTGGATTTATAAAGCTTCTGGATGGAAAATAACACAAATGAAAAATGCTATAAACTACTTAACATGACCAACACACTCTTCCTTGCATCATGCATAGACAAACTAAACAATATTGAAATTTGTGTAGCCCTGTCTGGGAAATATTTATTGGTTAGATAAAAAAATGTTCATACAATATCTACATAATATCTACATATTTCAATGATATCTTCTTCCAAAAGTGAGCTATATAAATATCTGTACACTAATAGACAGACATGTGATGGGCAGTCACAGTAATATCTAGAATAAGTCTTAGCATATATCACTACTAGGAAATCCAATCCTGGGCTCCCGGTAATTGGACATGTTTCATTCCAGCATTCTCGGGAATGAAACTGCTCTAATTCCTGGCTGAACGGGAATGGCCAAGTTCGCATATATAGCATGTAAAAATGTAAAAATCGATCAAGAAATAACAGAGTTATAGCTGAAAATAATTAAGTGGCACGGTTTTTTGGCCCATGGTGTAGTGTGTTGCTCATTAATTCAGTCAAAAACAGACCAGCAGCAGTCAGTCTCCCAGCTCCCACTAAGACTGAACACAGTGGACTGGGAGGTGTCTGCACTCTGCAGATCACGAATGCTGGGACAGGGCAGAGTTTGTTGATGTCTGTGGCACGTGCTGTTGACAGTACAGGCTGATGTCTTCATCAGACAACAGCTTTGAACAGCAACTTTAAATTGCAATGCGTCAGTCTGTTGCATCCGCATTAGCTGTGCCAAGAAACTTACCATCACAGAATGATGACAAGAAACTGAATGCATCAGTAAAAGCTGAAATGGCAGTGTTTCAGAGCAACAGCAAGCGCGGGCGTTGTTTAGAACAAGTGTATCAGTATCTGATGATTGTGCCGCCTACTTCAGTGGAGGCAGAGCGTGCTTTCTCATACTCGCATACTCTGCACGAAAGGTGCGCTTTTGCCTGGACGACCGCACGCTCGACACGTTGTGCTTTCTACACTCTTATTATGCAACTAACTAGATACATGCACTTATATGACAGCATGAACTGCTTGTAGTCAAGGTTACAGTAGTTTTATTAAAAATAAGTGTCGGTTGTTCTAAAACCGTTCACATGTGAGATGCCCGCGCACTGTGTCATTCACAGGAGCCCGGAATTCCCGGGAATGACATGCGGGATTCCCGAATTCCTGGGAATGGATTCCCTAATCACTACAAATGCAATACAGCAGAGGTCACCTGACAGTAGGAACAAAATGACATGGAAATGTATGAGCCGCCTGCAATAAAATGTATTTAAGGAACAATTAAACAGGGTAAAAATACAGATGTAATGGGAAGGAAAGTCCATAGATTAAAAAAAAAAATTCCATGCTGAAATCACATTGTTACCAGATAAAGATTTTTTATCTATAGCTATTTATTTTTCCTTCTTCATTATAGTGTATAATCCTATGACTGAACTGTCATCCAAAACATTATACATTAATCAGGTTTTCACAACATCAGATTTCTACTTGACTGCTATCTCATTTTATGAAAAAAAAAAAAAAACAAAAAAAACAAAAAGAATATAGATATGGTTGAATTGTGCCAATTAAGCTAACAACTTAATTTGGGACATTCAGTCTGCAATGCAGTCAGTTTAGTGGATAGTAAAGAGAAAACTGATGAGTCATTATAATAAAATAAATTAAATAAACAAAGAAAAAAACCCCAAATCACTCTTATAGCAAAAAGTTTCTTTTTCAAAGTTTGTAATATGTTTTATACCAAATAGCAGAAAATGAGATTACGAAGAACATCTTCAGGGCTAAGATACATTTTTAAGCCTCACCTATCAATTCAATGAATTGCCTTTTCATATGTCAATTGAAATCAGATATAAGACTTTAAAATGTTTAGGTCTGATAAGGTTTGTCCCGACTTATATCAGCATGTTGATTTATGTTTAAATCACACCTGCTCTAATACGCATATACAGAGAAAAAACTTAGAGAGAGTGAGAAATAGAGAGATGTGCTCTTTCAAAATTTGCCACATGCAACAAAGCATATCCTCCGTCTACTACAGATGGTCTAATACTTGCAAAAAAATTAGTCACCTTTGAACTTCAATCGTTCCCATTGTTTCATATGCAAAGTCACACTTGTTGTCTATTTCAATGGCTTTGCTGATTAGCTCTAATCCTTTATCAAGGTCTTGTTTCCACTGAAGCTGTAGCAGTCTACAAAAGAGGAAATGAAACAAAGCAGATTATTTCTCCAGATTTGGGGCAAGGGGGATGCAATTTGTCAGGTATTTCATCAGGAATAAAATATTTAACACAAACATTATACACTGTTGAAATGCTGACTCAAAATTACACAAATTATATTATTACACTGGAATAATATCTGACAAAATCAAGTTAACTGAGGAAAACAGTTATAACAATCACTAAAGTCATCAATAATAACTACAGTTCAGGAATGAACATATCACTAAGCCACAATTAAAATGTCCACTAAAAAATTCAGAATTTATTAAATGCCACATACAAGGTTTGCTAAGGAGTCTGAAAAAACAGTAAGACAATAGACATACTTCTATCATATGGCAACAGATCTTACATCTATCTTAAATAGAGGTTGAAACAATTGTTTTCTCCAAAAATTTTAAACATTTATATATGAAAAAAGGTGTCACTCTCTACTTCTGTTCTACATACGTATATAAAAGGTGCAACAATTCCTAGAATGAATGTATTATAAATGTGTGTGCCATACTGAAAATTAAATTGTTGTACCGTGTATTTAATCAAGTATTTAAACTGCCTACTTTTACTTTATATAAAAATAAGCAATTTATACTTCAGTGACAAAATCCTTACGGTGTAAAATATACTTGCATTGTATCAATACAGAAATGTAAATTGTCATTATTATTAATGAAATAAATTCCTACTGATCCAAAATGACCTAGTTAAGACTGAAATTATTTATGTTACATGAATCCTTTCTCACCCTTTGTGAACATAGGTTGTAGCATTGTCAGGTTCAAGTTCGATGCACTTATCATACATTTCATCAGCTTTTCCAAACTGCTGTTGATCTGTCAAAGCCTAAACAAAAAGATATAATGGGGGAAAAACAAATTAAAAAGAATGAAATATGTATGATACCAACATATTGAAACTTTATACTCACTTCAGTAATACACTACTGGTAAAAAGTTTTAGAAACCCCTCAGCTTTTCCAGTTTTTCTTCAAATTTCATCAGTTGAAATGCAATGAATTACTAAAATACTAATTAGTTGTTCCCTGAAGAAGGCCCATTTGTAATATTCTAATACTTCCTTTTTTCAGTTTTTGCTAAACTAAACTTTAAATTTAAACTTCTGGCAATTTACTACACCATCGTAGGTCATTCATTGCATTTCAACTGATTAAATTAGAAGAAAAAACAAGGTGTTCCAAAACTTTTGACTTGTAGTGTAGTTTTGTATTCAGTAAAGTAAAATTACTTAATAGCAAGTTGATCTACAATGTATGTGCCATGGCATTGATTCAGTCATGGAATTCTTTGGAAAAATGTAGCTCCATTCTTCCTGGGGATAAAAAAATGAGTCAACGCAAAGACTAAAATATCTGGAAAAAACAGTATCAAACACACATCTTCCCAGTAAATCTCATAGATGTGTAAATGTATTCAGATTTGTTGACCAGAAGAACATAGATGGAACACAGGTATACCATCAGCATTAAACAAAAACAACTATATAATTGCATAAATATTATGGATAAAGGCAACATAATCCTTAAAGATTTCCTCCTTTATTACATGAAATGCTATTTTAATAATAGGCAAACAAGATGATAAGAGAGTTGGCTGGGACTGACTTACTATTTTACTCTATTAGTATGGTAGACTAGATAAAGTGGACAAAGTATTCCTGCTTATTGATTTCTGCCTACTTAACATTGGAATGTACAAAAACACTTCACTGCAATTACTAAGTAACAACCATGAATTTACTATATTCAGGAGTGTGAAGAATAGTTTACTGGAACTGCCACACTGCACTTATGTTTTTGAGTATTAAGATCACTATCCTTAGCTCTGCAACTTTAAAATTACAGGCTGTACATTATTCCATATTTAAATTTGTCCCAACTTTTACCTATAATTGCTATCATTGATGGTATCTCACAAATTATATTTTCATTCAAATTCTGAATCACCTGCAAATAAAACTACAAATTATTAGAGAGAATACGATTTAACCTCAAATTAAAATATCTCCCACTTTAATGCCTGTTCAAATAATCTGTTATATATTAAATAAACTAAATCTTTCACATATGTGTATTCTAAAATGGTTTTGTGTACTTCATATTCTTGGTGGAATGTTCCTAATGTTTACTGTATCACTTCATGGGAAAAGAAACACTCAATAACTGCCTATCCCTAACTGATTCAAGGTAGTCCATACTCTCAGCCACATTTTAGATTTAATTCTCTCTTATGGTTTTTAACATTCAGAATGGAATTATTTCTCTTAATTAGTGACAATGCTAGCAAGATAACAACAGCAAAGTAAATTGAGGTAAAAAAATTCTGTCTCAACAGAATTAAATCTCTCTATTATGAAAAAAATCTTGGAAGGAGACGAGACATGATTTTCTCGGTGACACTTTAATGTCCTGCAAGACAAGGCAGTGAGACAAAAGGACAGCTGCTGTACAGGATTTTAAATGTTCAAAGCAACGTGAGCGGGTGGGTGAGCGAAGCGAGCAGGAGGCTTTGCCCCCTAATTTTTAATTAACAAAGCAGTGCACAATGCATGCTACGATTACTACACCAGATTAAATACTATATTTACAATCTTAATTAGAAATTCAAACTGTCTGACACAGTATGCTAAATGCCATGGGATTACAGATTAAGCATTAACTTTTTTATACATAGAAGCCGCTGCATCACAACATATCACCCACTGACATTAATACCTTAGTAAATATAAGTTCAATTCAACAAATATAAATTAAAATCAACATATATTTTAAAGAAATCAGAGTAAGATCTGAATGTTCTTAAGAAGTACAGATTAATTTAAATTTGCCGCATTTTACTGAAGTTTTAGAGAAAACTGTAATCTTGTAACTAAAATGTTACCTTAAAACACAGTATTTTGAGAAATTTCAGTTCAGCTACACCTCAGCATAGTAACTACCTTAATTCATGTCACAAATTATATTCTTATCTATACTAATAAAAGGCAAAGCCCTCACTGACTGACTGACTCACCACTAATTCTCCAAGTTCCCGTGTAGGTAGAAGGCTGAAATTTGGCAGGTTCATTCCTTACAGCTTACTTACAAAAGTTGGGCAGGTTTCATTTCAAAATTCTACGCATAATGGTCATAACTGGAAGCTATTTTTCTCCATATACTGTAATGGAGTTGAGCTGGATGGCCGTGGGGGGCGGTGTTTCGTGTGACGTCATCACGCCTCCCATGTAATCACGTGAACTGACTATCAACGCAATACGTAGAAAACCAGGAAGAGCTCAAAAAGCGCTGAAGAAAACATGCATTATATAATTGAGAAGGCAGCGAAACAATAAGAAGCGAGCGACTGACATATACAACCATATTCATGAGTGCTGCTACTTCGGAAACAAAGCACGATGTAAACCTAAAGTTTAAATTAAGTTCATAGACAGGCTGCCGCTGGTGTTTGTAATTTAGTGCCTGCCCATATAAGGCCGTCTGTCAGCGGCAATCCAATAGAAAGACTGACGCTAAATATTCACGGGTGAAGGACTGTGCTTATGCAGAGGAACATGAGATGGTCAGGATGGTGTTTGGCACAAACCCAGTGAATCTGCGAGAGAAACTTTTAAGTGCCGGGTCTTAGCTGACATTACATACAGCCGTGGACATCGCACGAGATGGCACCAGCACAGCTGGGAACCTTCGATGCAAGAACACTAAGCGGCTCACGTGAACTGATGCAGTGCACAGACAAAAAGCAACAGTTCCAAAGAGTGCTGAACAAAAACCGAATTACACAATTGAGAAGGCAGCAAAAAAATATGAAGCGTCTGATACATACAAGCATATTCATAAGTGCAGTTTTAAATTCAAATGCAGCTTAAAAGCTTTTTTTTTTTCTTCAGAAATTAAAAGAGTTTGAGTTTACAATATTCATGTCCATGTCTATTATTTGATTCTGTCGCCCACTAAAACCCTTTTAAATTAAAAAAAAACATATGCGATTTGGGGCAAATTTACGTGTGCGATTACATACGATTAATCAAGATTAATTATTACACAGCCTCTAATTAATTGGATTAATTTTTTTAATCGAGTCCCTCCCCTAATATATATGTAGATTTGTATATATATGTGTATATACAGTATATATGTATATATATGTATATATGTATATATATATATATATATATATATATATATAAAATGCCAGCAACACTCATGACAATGACAAAACAATTACATTGTCAATCATGTTACATTATTATTAAAATGTTTCCTTTTCTTTTATTTCTCCACTGTCAAACGCGGGTATTTTGCTATATATATATATATATATATATATATATATATATATATATATATATATATATATATAGAGAGAGAGAGAGAGAGAGAGAGAGAGAGATAGATATGACAACAACACTCATATCAATGACAAAACAATTACATTAACAATCATCTTACGTTATTTTTAAAATATTTCCTTTTCTTTTTCATAACTTCTTTAACACACTACTTCTCCGCTGCGAAGCGCGGGTATTCTGCTAGTAGTTTATAAACTGTTTTCAAGACATGCAATGTCTGAAAATAGTTCCTCTTATTCCAGTATATAGTTAAACATCGTGACCATCTAATTTTGTTGCCTGGACCAATTTGCTTTTCTATTTATATGTTTTACTTATGCGATATCATGCACCTTCATCCATATGTCGATGATACCTGGCTACAGTATATTCATCATTCAAAACAAATGATATTCTTTGGTTGCATAATTAATTACTACTTTATTGAGCTAACACATGGGTAAGCAAATATAGTTTTACATTCAGGAAAACAAAACACTGAAATTATTTTAGTGTAAGATAATCCCACACGTAATGCAGGTGTTAATTTTTACCATTGATTTAACTTTCAGTTCACAAATGCCTACATTTCCTAAAACCTTCTTTCTTCAGTTTAGAAATACTGCAAAATTTAGGGTCTTGAAAAAGCTAGTCCTTTCATTTGTTTAAAGCAGAATTGACTATCTGAAAGTTTTACTGCCAAACTGTACAAATGGTTTACTTACTGCCATACAATAATTTGAAACTATGACAGAAATGGTTATAACTAAAAATAAAAAGTATAACTGTAATTAAAAGTATAACTCAAATTAATAAATCACTGCACAGGTTTGCTGTAAGCTGACAGTGAAACTGTGTTTAATAATCATTGCTTTAGACAAATAATATGTCGTTTTATACCAGCTCACAAATACTCATCCACTCACGTATGAACTGCTTATTCACTGCTTATTCATCTAATCCTACATGTCTTTGGGGATGTGGGATAAAATCCCACACTAACCTGGGAAGAACATGAAAACTCAACATTGACAATAACTTGGCAGGAGGTTCAAAATCAGGATGCTAGATCCATGAAGCAGCAGTTCAAGGTTTTCATTTAGTCATGTTTACACACGAAAACATTGAAGTTGCCTTCTCAGCTGCATCCAATAACAGACAGAACTTAAATAAACAGAGGCAAGTTGGGTTAAAATCTTGCAGAACAAAACTAAAATATTTACTTCATTTGAAAAACGGATTCTTTTACAACTAATTCAAACTGCTTGATAGTGCATTTTCACCTAAAATGTTACATGATGCACACAAAAAAATTCCAGAAGTGCAGGATTTTGATCTCCAATATTGTAGTCCTTATTAAAGAGACTTAAAGCACAAGAAAGAAAGACATTTCTGGAGTGATTTGTATGGGTTTTTCTTTAAAGTGACTATCCTCCCAGATTTACTGAAGCCAAGTTCTGCGTGCAATTGGAGTCTGTCACCAGTTTAATGAATTTCCAATTTTATCAACATAGCCCTCTGAAAAACACTTCTCTCATTATCTAGGTCAGCCCAAATAACTTTAGTTGCATGTTTGGTAATAAGCTAGAGTTTTTTTTTTTAATTTTGGTTTGTCAGTCTAGTAAACAAGGCAATGAAGATGAAAATAAGGTCCTTATCTGAGTTTACAGAGGAAAAATAACTGCAGATTGCATTTAGAGTATATGTTTTCTGTATTAATATTTCAATTAAGCTTATAATCTAGGGTAGTTCCTAAGTATTTATATTCAATCATTATTTCTACCTCCTCCGCCACAACAATAATGGGTCAACATGCAGATGGTTCTTTAAACACCAAGTTACTAAGTGGACCAGTTGATTTAAATAATGACGTTTATCCGCTGCATACTTGATAATGGAACAATGGTCACTGTTCAGTCTAATGTCACTTTTGTACAGTTTAAATAATAATGAAGACAAAACACATCCTTCAGGGGCGTATTTCACATAACTTTTGAAAAAGTGGAATGTACTTTGACAGTCTGTGAGAGATGTAAAACAAGGCTCTATATTCGTAATGTTTTAAATTAGTTAATATTCATACTGCTTAGTTTCTTAATCAATATGTGAGGCTGGTTGGTTTTGAATTCTGAAATAGTGCTCGGACACAGGAACCATACTAGTCAATTTTTTTTTAGATTTGACACCGTTGGTCATCTTCAAATGAGTTAGTTTCTATCATTTAAATGTGTTTTTTTATCAAGTGTTAAAAACTTTTCAATGGAATGAAAGTTGAGTGTGCTACCATGTCACTGTACACAATGACCTACTAATTAATAAAACATTTAATTTGCTAGTAAATTATACTTCCACTGCTGTTACTGTAACACTTCTACTTGCTTTTCATAGTGCTAAATGACTTCTGACACATTGGGTTTTGTTAAACTTTCTATTTACATAAAAACACCATCCACGGCTGTTACTATAAACAAAAATGTATTTTTATCTCAGGAAAAATTGTGTCAAAAAACGTAATAAATTACATCCAATTTCCTTTTGCTGATGTAAACATACCTCAGAAGAGAAGGCATGTTTTCTTTTTCTTTTTTTTTTATCTTTTATTGAATTTATTAAAAGCATGTAACTTTCTTTACAATGAAGTCAAACTTTAAAATAATAAATTCAATTTAACACCCACCCATGAGAAAGAGAGAAAGGCCAACAGCCAGAGTAAAACAGAGTAGTAAAGAGGGAAAAAAGTCCTACTCCCCAAAATAAACACTTATTCTAAAATGTTGTTGATAAGATAAGATCCTGCCGGGTTTTTAAAAAGTTTTGAACAGATCCTCTAAGTGAGAATTAGATTTTTTGCCAATTTCAAATAGTATATAATATCAGTTACCCTCTGACTTAAAAGAGGTGGGCTAGGATTCTTACAGTTGTGCAAGATAAGTTTACATGATAATAGTGAAGTAAAGGCAATTACAGTTTATTTGTCCTTCTCCACTTTAAGCCCATCTGGAGTACACCAAACACAGCTATTAATGGATTAGGAGTGATGTGATACAGAGGCTGTCTGATAGGGCATTGAAACTTTTTTTTGCCCAGAATGATATTAATTTGGTAGACGGCCAAAGCAAGTGGCCTAGTGAGGCTGAAGCAGGATTGCAAGGTTTGCAGGTTGGACCTTGCCCTGGAAACATTTTCGACAATTGTAAACAATATAGATGTGCTCGATAAAAAAATTTTAAGTCGAGTAATTGACTGTTGTGTGTATATGGAGCTAGAGTGAATTCTGTACAGGGCCACCTTCCACTTCTTTTCTGAAATGTGTAAGAGATCCTTTTCCCATTGTACTTCGGGATCTTTAAAAGGAAGGGACTTGAAAATGATTTTATATATTATGGAACAGAAATAGGTGGGAAGTGAAGAAAACTGGGCAGATTTTGTTGAGCAGTTTCTAATTTGGAGATAGTGGAAAAATTGCATTGATGGGAAGCTAAATCTGGAGTGTAATTGTTCGTAGAATGCATAAGACATACAAAACTCTAAATGATTTTATCCCATACGTTTTCCAAACATTAAAAACTGTGTAAGTTTGAGAGGGTGAAAAAATGTGGTTATCATGTAGAAGTGCAACAGATAAAATATTCTCTAACTTGAAGTGCTTCCTACATTGGTTCTATATTGTAAGTGAAAGAATTACAATTGTGTTTTTAGTATTTTGACAATACCTTGTATTTACTGGTGTACAAAGCAAGGAATATAAAGAACTACTGCAGGATTTCATTTCTATTGCGGACCAAGCTAGTGGGTAATAAAACTGAAAATGAGGTAGAGCAATGCCACTTTCTGGTTGTTGTAGGGTTACTGTTTGGATGTGTGGATATTTCAAATTTCAAACAAATGAAGTTATGATTGAATCTAATATCTTAAAAAAGATTTGTTAAAGTATATGGGCAAGTTCTGAAATAGAAACAGAAGCTTAGGGAGGATATCCATCTTGATAGCTAGTATTAATATTCCCTGCTAAAGTAAGATGGAGGGTAGATCATGTATGCATGTCTTGTTTAAGTTTTTCCAAGCAGACAGCAAAATTTTGTTGAAAAAGAACTTTATATTTATTTACTTGTGATGTTTATCCCTAGGTATTTAAACTAATCTGCAAAGACAAAAGGGAAGGTGACCAATCTACTGTCGTTTGCTAGAGAATTCAATAGAAAAGGCACACTTTTGTTCAAATTAAGTTTGAGTTCAGATATCATTTTAAATTCTGCTTGTGCAGTTAGGGCTGCAGGCATAGAATATTGTGGGTCTGATATATGCAGTACCATATAATCTACATATAGTGGTATTTTCAGTTCAAGTTCTCCCCTGAAAATCCCCTTTATGTCTGATGCATTTTGAAAGAGAACAGCCAATGGTTTACTGGCGATTGCAAACAGCAGTGGTGGCAAGGGGCATCCTTGTTTAGTACTGCGCTCTACTTTAAAGTAGTCTGAAATAATCTTAATACAAACTGAATGTATCGCAAAACGCATTAGATTGTGTCTTGTATTCTTTAAACTGAGGCTTATTAGATGTGTGTATTTTTTGTCAATTCTTTAATCTGAGTGCTAATATTAAAACTTACAGTAGTCTCTAAATGTGTGCATTATATTTTTATGAGCTAAGACTTATTATCTCTTCTGTCTAGTGTTCACAGTAATGATGTGCGAATTTAAAAATGAGTTGTTGGATTTTTTGTTGTCAAGAGGTTGAGTTCTGATTGCAAAGCCTGTCTTTTCCTAAAAAGTGCCTCATTTGAAGACCTGGTATGTTCTTGATCTATTCTGGAAATTTCACTGATTATTTCTGAGGCCTTCTTGGTTTCCGATTGATTTTTGTGGGAGACATGAGATAATCTGTCCTCTTAAAAATGCCTTCAGAGTGTCCCCAGAGTATTTTCTTGCAGAAACCTCTGAGGACACATTTGTCTCAAAAAGTAATCAATACATATACTTTTTGCACAGTTATCATCAGCTAATAACAATGAATGAATTTAAAACACAATTAATGTCTCCAGCCATTATAATTATATGAATGTTCAAGCAAGGAATGGGTGCAAATATGTTTTGGATGAAGTCTCTATCATCCACATTGGGTGCGTAGATATTTATCAAAATCACTTTACAATTAAATAAATTACCCATCACATATTGCCCTACAGGATCAAATACTACATCTGATACTGCAAATTAAATTGTTCTTTGAATTAAGATTCCCACATCTCTAGTTTTTTGTATAGCTGGAATGGAAAATTTGGCCAGTCTAGCCTCTTTGCAACCAAAACTGATCCTTGTTGATTAAGTGAGTCTCCTGTAAAAACAGTATCTTGGCGTTTAGACCTGTTAGGTGAGAGAATCCTTTCTTCCTCTTTAATTTGTGATTGAAACCTTTGACATTCCAGCTCACAAAGTTCACTGTATGGTCATACAGAAATTGCTTCTGAAGTTCTGTTGTCACTGAATAATCTTAAATTAGAGTAGTACATTATTACATATGATGGCTTTAACCTTAATTTCCAATATTGACAAGAGCTATGGCTATGAAGCCTATTGTTGTGTTGGCATTTAAAATTGTGGGGATAAAAAGGATCAGAAATAGCTTGCTGTCTTTACCTCCTTCCCCAGATCCCCACTTCCCCCCATTTTTCCTCCCCAAGTGAGGCTAGACCACACTTCGTGAAGTCCCAGTCTCCTGACATGCCTAGAAACAGAGCACATCCAGAACAAAACAAATCCCCAAGCAATGGTGTAGAAGGAATAAAGTATACATTGGCAATACAGTCCAAATACTATAAACCTAGAATATAATCTTGACCAGGCCAATCAAGTCCCAGCCTCACTGGGTCACATGTTTTGGGCCTGCACCAAATTAACATCATTTTGAACCAAAATTTTTTAAGTGCCTTTCAGACAGCCTTGGTGTCACAATCCCTCCTAAACCATTAACAGCTGTGTTTGGTGTTCTTCCAGATGGGTTTAAAGTCGAGAAGGACAAACAAACTGTGATTGCATTCACTACACTTTTGTCACGCAGACTTATTTCGCTAAACTGGAAGAATCCTAACTCTCCTCTTTTAAGTCTGTGGGAAACCGATGTTTTATACTATTTGAAATTGGAAAAAATCAAATACTCTGTTAGAGGATCTGTACAGATTTTTTTCAAAACATGGCAGGATCTAATCAGTAATATTTTAGAATAAGCTTTTAAAGCACAGAGGAAACAATTATTTCTGCATTTTTTTTTTCTACTCCATTTTCTCTATTGGCTTATTAAACTCGTCAATTTAGGTATATTTACAAGCCTTAAGTTTTACCCTGTTGGCCATGCTCTCTCTCTGAGGGGTGGGGGTCGACTTGTTCTCAATCCTACTTTTTGTAAAAACTGATTGATTTGTATGAAATGATTACAGTAAAATTAATAAAAAAAAAAAAAGAAAGAAATAGCTTGCTATCTTTACGTCCTTCCCCAGATACCCCTTCCAAGCAATGGTGTAGAAGGAATAAAGTAGAGATATCCATTGGCAATACAGTCCAAATACTATAAACCTAGAATATAATCTTGAACAGGCCAGGGTATGATGTTAAACGGTACCCATGGAGAAGCAGATAATGTAAGATAGTACAATCCTAATACAATAAACCAAGGTTGTGATTTTAAACAGACCCTTTGGTGGGGGGGTAAAAAGCGTATACACACACAGACATATATATATATCCATGAGATCTTTCGCAAACTGCAAACGAGCAGTAATGTTTTTTTTTGGAGAGCAGTGGCTTTCACCATGCAACCCTGCCATGCACACCATTGTTATTCAGTGTTTTCCTGATGGTGAACATTAGCCAATGTGAGAGAGGCCTTCAGTTGCTTAGAAGTTACCCTGGGGTCCTTTGTGACCTTGCTGACTATTACACACCTTGCTCTTGGAGTGATCTTTGTTGGTCGACCACTCCTGGGGAAGGTAACAATGGTCTTGAATTTTCTCCATTTGTAAACAATCTGTCTGACTGTGGATTGGTGGAGTCCAAACTCTTTAGAGATGGTTTTGTAACCTTTTCCAGCCTGATGAACATCAACTCTTTTTTTTCTGAGGTCCTCAGAAATCTCCTTTGTTTGTGCCATGATACACTTCCACAAATGTGTTGTGAAGAGCAGACTTTGATAGATCCCTGTTCTTTAAATAACACAGGGTGCCCACTCACACCTGATTGTCATCACATTGATTGAAAACACCTGACTCTAATTTCACCTTCAAACTAACTGCTAATCATATTTAATAAATATTTATTTATTTTGTGGAAGCTGGCCTGGACACAGACAGGTGGACACCAATGGTTCACCAACCAACACACCATTTAATCATTATATACAATATTTACAGTGCACACAACCCAATACTCCCGTATCAAACACCCTCAAGTCCAGGCCTCTTATCCAATGCCTTTTCCTTCTCCTGACCGCCTCCACTCCTCCACCCATCGAATGGAGGGAGGCGGCCCCTTTTATATTCACCTGGATGTGCTCCAGGTGCATCCCAACGAATTCCTGCCAGCATTCCCTGGTGTGGCGGAAGTGGCGGCTGTGCACTCGGAGGCACTCCGGGTGTCCCTGGTCTTCTTCCCCCCAGCACTTCTTCTGCTTCATCCAGAGAACTAAATATGTAGAACTTGACTTGAACATCCACTCTCAATTAAGCAGGATAAAAGAGGCTGTATGTGATTTCAGCTTTCTGTAAGTGCTGTTTAATGCTGTAAAATGTGGCATGTTTAGCAGCTATTGAAGGTGAAAAATCAGGAAAGATGTGAATGTGGTTATTTCAAAAATAATCTTGTTTCAGTCTGAGAAGTGACATCAGATTTAGTTTAGATTGTACTTTGTTGAAACGTACAATGAGGTTTTGAGATGTTCCAGCAAACTATGCGGCAAGCCAGTGTCCTACTTGAAGTCCTCTGCAATTATCTGAGATAATAGTTAAGCGATGAGTTTCACTGGGTTTGGGCTTTCATGGTTTTCAGGGAGACCTTTGATTCTGATATTCCTTCTTCTATATCTATCTTCCAGCGCAGCTAGTCTGCCTCCAAGCACTTTGCATTTGGATTTTGTAGCCATTGCTTTTTTGTCAGCGGCGGAAGCCTATTGTTCAACTATTTCAAAACAAGTTGTGAACATTTGCTTAATGTCTTCAAGCTGAGTATCAAGTGCTCTAAATTTATTTTCAAATTTGCTCGCATTTTCCTGTATTTTTTCCTCATTTTCTCTAGCATACCTCAAAGTGATTACCGTATATACTCATGTATAAGTTGGGTCTTGAAACCCGAAAAATCGATCATAAAATCAGACCCTGATTAATACACCCATTCAAAAATGCGACACGTTTTTTATTTTTTAACATCTTCTTGCTTCCTCCAATCTTGTACCAGTTTCTCAGACACATCGAATTTTGTTGCAGCAGCACAGTTATCAATTTCTTTTGCCACTTAAATGACAATTTAAAACCAGCTTCATATTTTCTTCTGATCGAAAGCTCCATCGTAGATGAGGGATGTTCTTACGATACAAGTGTATGAGGGTGTGAGATACTAAAAACAAAACAGTGCAAACGTCGCTTCATAATAGTTCGGGTATTATTGTGTGGTCACGTAGGCACAATACATAGAAAAAAATGCAGTGAGCTGCGTGGTTGCTCTCTCGGATGGGCGTTAGCATATAATCTATTGAACCAATAGTGTGAGTTTTCTGCATTCGATTTACATGATTGACATTATAAAATACTGGAAATTATACAGTAAAATCAAGCATGTTCTCTCTATAAGAAATTCCATTAAAAAAAGAAAAAGAAAAAACTAAAAACTCACCTGTGCATACAGGGCATAGCCTTCAGCACATTTTGGGAACCTTTTAATGACATCTTCAAAGCCAGTCATGGCAGACTGAACTTGAGAAAGATTATTTCCATTATATGCCTGACGATACTGGGGAAAAAAAAGGAAAAAAAAAACAGACTTAAAATTTTCATTTGTTTTGGGATTTTAAATTAAAAAATGTTTTTAAAAAGTCAACACTTCTGAAATGTCAAACAAACTTGAAAGCAGGTTTATCTGTGATGCTGCATCTTATAACAACGCAGAATATTTATGGATGCATATCAACATATTTTTTTTTTATTAGAATCACAAAATTATCTTTCATCTGAAACCCCCTCCCCCAAAAAAAAAAAGATAATGAAAAGAAGACTTACCAGAGCAAAGCACTTTTGTGCTTGTGCTAAAGCGGAGTCTGGCCTTAACTGTATGCATTTGTCAAAATCACTAACTGCTTCTTCTACCTGATCCAGCAGTATTCTGAGCTATAAAAAAATGAGAACAAAATAGCAACTTTAAAAATAGAGTGTATCTGAAATGGAAATATGCAAAGCAAAAATTAGGCTATCTTCAGCTACCTATATATTATACAATAACACTGCGAAATTCAAAGGCAGTCTGAACAACTGGACAGGGGTATATCAAGGTGATCATGAAAAGATTCATCATTTGTAACATTGTTACAGACTCCACTGAAAATATCCATTACAGCTTCTTTCTTTGAGTAGTCTGCATTGATGTAAAATGGCATTAATCAATCGGCACCAAAGAGTTCTGCTTTTGCCATGGAGTTAATGTCTCTGTAGCTACACATGGTGAGTGGTAAAGTACAAAACAGTGCAATTTGATCAGGCAAGGATACATCACAGTTTCTGTTACTCATTACAACAATGTTGCTAGGCTACTTTGTGCTATTTCTCATAAAGACAATATCCAACCGCATGACTGTCATCTTCTAGAAATGTCTTATGTGGCATCAATGCCCTTTTTTATTTCTTCAACAGCATTTCTGGAATGTTCTATTCCAGATGCTCACTGGAGGAGAAAGTGGACAGTGCTTAGTTGGATGTTCAATAAGACACACCCTTGGTACTTTTATGCATCCTAGCTGCATACTTATTTTGGTCCCACAATACAATCCTTTGTTCAAACTAAAATTTCTTACTTATGCCCGTTTTGCTTTCCTGTAAGCTGGGCAGTAACTTTTGAGTTTAACTCTTGTTTTTGTTACAGATATGTATAATCTTATGGCTAGATTATTGCATGGACAAGAGTTTTGACTTTGGTTTATTAAAAAAATTAGAAAAAATGAAATAACTTGCATTTCAATTAAAACATCAAATGATGTCCTTGCTTTTGCTGTGACAAATGAAAATTTAACTAGTACAATGGCTGAAATAAAAGAGGAATCCAATATTTTCAGGTTAAACATTTGTACAATGAAAAAATTCAAAATGCTTTCCTTTTTAACATATCTAACAAAAAGAGGGAGAGAGGGGTTTGGAGCACACACTGATACAGTGCATTGCCGCACACACCACACAACAAACCAACTCAGGATCCAAATTAGGACCCGAGTGCAGCCATGCGACGGGTGATACCTCAGCACCACACTAGTTCAGATGTAGTGGAACAGTGTGAGGTTTTTTGTATGGTGGCTGGAGTGCCAATTCTGCCACCAACCCCCAAGTTTTTCCCTGCAGGTTGGAGGGCCTACATGCAGGAACGGATGTCATACCCAGGACGGAGCAATTGCAGGTTAAGGTTTTGTAGCTTGCTAGAACATTCAGTGCTGAAATAATTACCTAGTGATATCAAGTGCCAATGATTTGTTCTTCACTCCCACTTTCCTCCAACCAAGACCACAGCTATATATTTTTTTTAAATAACTCATTCTACTCCACTTTGGTTTTACCCAGCCTTAACCAACTTAATTACGATGCACATAAGGAAATGGAAGATGATGCACCACACATTACTGAGTACAGAAAAACTGCAGACTCACCTGGCCACGGTGATGATAAACATCAGCATTGTGAGGGTCGATTTCAGCTGCCAAGTTGAAGTCTTGTGTAGATAGCACAGGTTGCTGTTGCTGCATGTACATGCTTCCTCGTTTTATAAGAGCATTTGCACGAAGCTGAAAAGAGGAAGTTGTGGGGATTAAAAACACTGATTCTCTGTATATGTAAACTAACCATAACAATAAACAAAATAAAAAGTATATTTTTAATGCAATTTAATCCTCTCCCAAGCTTTTTAAAATTTACTTATAGGTGCATGCAAGATACTTGTGCTAGCTACTCTGTTGACAGCAAATTCTATTTGGACAGGATTAGTTTTACACTAGGAGGTGGGTTTAAAGTAATCATTACTGGAGGATCTATGTAATTTTTAAGCTTTATTTGGATGGAATTAATTTTTATACCAGGAGGTGGTGTAAAGTCTGATTTACCAGCAGTGCATTACTCTGTACCAGCATTTTTCCATTCCCTTTAGTCAATATACGCATACTGTTAGCTCAGATCATATATCCTCTTGGGGACAAATAAAGTTCTGCCTATTACCAGCCTTTATTTATAAGAATAATATGTCCATTTGCAGCACTAAGGGAGACAGTCCTGCTCCTACCGACTTTTCTATATAAACTGTGTACATCAGCACGCCGATAGACCTTTGAGGAGATATAACACTACCTACTCCCTGTTATTCAGCGTGTACAACGAGGACACAGACAGTTCTTCACACTAGACTATGATCTTGTGCTTACTGTTGGCTGAAGTACCCTTTCACTCATGCGTACCAGTAATGCTTAACACGGTAATTGCTTTACACAAAAACCTGTCCACAAACATCCTACAACCCATCTTCATGGGTATGCAGCTGAAACTCCAGTCTTGCCTATGGTATTCAGACTCTGTTTTCCTTATATTTTCTTTTATTGCTTATTGAAATTTCATGTCATCTTCCCAGGAAACACTTAGCTAAAATAAAACAACATGCTTTGCTAGGTCAGACCACAGAAGTACAGTAGACCCCGCGAAGTTGCGGTTCAGAGTTCGCGGCCTCAGTCATTCGCGGACTTTTCCTTAGAACCTAACTAATAATTGTTCGTGGAAACCGCAAATATCCTCCGCAATTTTATGGCTTTTTCATGGCAATACTGTATTGTGGAGAGAACCGTGACTTGGGATGGTGAAAGTAGCCAATAGAATTTGAAACTGCAACTCCCAGCAGTCCCTGTAGTGGCTCTGATTGGTCTCTTGCTGAGGGTGCTGGGGTTGTTGAGGTCAAAGGATGTCAGTGCAGCTTTTAAAATGAGGGACGGTGACCAAAAGCAATAATTTGTGTTTCAAGTTCCTGTCTGTCTGCCTTCCTTCTGTTGGGTTACCTGTACTTATTAATTTTGTCCTGGATCATTTTGTGCGTTTGGATTGTCTGCCATCTGCTGTATACAGTACATGAGGACTGTAAGTGGATTCATGGTCATCCTGCAAAGAAAGGCGCTCTTGAACCGTCCACCCGTCTTCACCATTTCAGAAACTACCTTTAGGTCTATCTTTACTTTCCCATTCAACGTGCAGATCTCTGAACTATCTATTTTCATCCATTGCCGTTTTTAATCAACTTTTTCATAATTTACTGTGGGTGTTTTGTTTGTGCTTTGTTGTATTTAATGTGTAATCACCGTAAGGGGAACTGGGGTGGTATCATTTTCTTATTTAATTTGTTTTCATTACATTCTTTATTTGCTGTTTGCTTTGTTTTTGTCTCCATTTGTGAGTGCACGCGCGTCGGGTCAAGGCTGGAATCTCCACCATAAAAATATATAAATCACCATCTTCTCGACTGTGGCTTCTCGCACAACGCTACGCTTACTAAAATGTCTGAACCGTGCCTGTCCTTTTTGGCTGATTGCTTTGTTTCTCTCTCCTCCCCAAGACATTCTCTGCTCCTGTTGGGGGTTGTGCTCCCCTATGATGTTTGTCTATTCTTTAATTGATAACTGCATACTGAGCTATTTTAACTTCTGAAAGAGACATGTTTGTTTGAAGTGTTTGAATAAAGTTCCTGTCTCTACAATCTCCTGTGTTTCTGTGCAATTCTGTGACCCAAGCGTGACACCCTGTCCCTGGGACTGACCCGCTGCACTAGAGGAGCCTGAGAGAATCAACGCTTACCTCGCAGCCTGTTCAATCGCAGTTGGCTTAGTGATTTTTTTTTTTCATCCATGGCATCAGCTGCACTTTGTACATATTGTTCCAGTAGTTTTTAAAATAGTTTTTACAGTTCATTAGCAGTGTGTAAAATGATCAATGTTGCAGTAATTTTGATGCTCTTTGCATGAAAAAAAAAATGTGTTCCATTAAAATTTCACATTTTCTTTGTTAATTGTAACGTTTACTTAAAGTGCAGCAAAAAAGTATTTGGTATCCAGGGATGCATTAACACCCAAGTATGTGGCAGTTTAAGGGTTAAAGCCCCAAAATGCCACTGAAACGAACTGCACCATCTAAGGCTTCTGGCAAAGAAAATGCACTTGCATGAATTACAGTACATATAGCGATAACATCGGTATTTTACATTCTAGCACTGTGGGAGACATAGCAGTACAGTATACAGGTTTACCTTTACATTTTTTATTTTTAGGTAATGTATTAAGCTGATTTTGTAATGAAAGTGTTTTAGGGGCATATTTAGGTTTAAACTATGAAAATAGGCTTTTTTTAACCACATCCAAAATTTGCAGTTTTTCACAATTTGCAGGTGCTCCAGGAACGCTCCTGCGAATTTTGGGGGTGTACTGTATATCTGACCCAAGTATTGTTTTTACAGTAATATCTGGAAATATGACTCCTTTCCAATGTCAGCCTTGTGCTGCCACACTATTGTGAGGAGACTTGCTGCTGGTTTATTTAGAGATGATATCTTCCCTGCCTTGATGAAAGTAAGTGACCAAGACACAGGATACAGATACTTACTGCAGCTGATGCCTTTATACATAATATTTGCATTAATGGTCAACATGCCAAAAACACTACCCTTCTTTCAACACTTTCAAGCAACATCATAAAATAATTCTTCACCATTCATTTTTGGAGGTATTGTGGGCATGATGCTGTTGTAGCCTTACCCCATCAGAAATGATAATGTGCAAGTCAGGGAACTCTATCAATACAAGAAAGTTAATGTTTGAACATAGTGCTGCAGTGTATATTATATATATTACAGTTAAACCTATTGTACGTTTCATTAACTCAACTTAAAATGCATCAACAGTAGTCTTTTTAGCCTGAATGAACTACCCTCTACCCAGGTGAAAAGTTCTACTAAGCACACTATTACAACATAAATTGATGTGTAAATATAAAGGGGGCTTAAGATGAATTTTCCAATATGTGTTTTTAATATTTACAATTTCCAGCATATAATCACCTTGACATTGGCATCCTCCATACTGATGACCTGGTCAAGATCCGGCTTAGCAGCGGAGGCATTGCCAATTAAAAGATAAAAAGTAGCTCTCAGTAATAGTGCTTCAGCAGTGTACTTCCCATGTGAATCTATTTCTTTAGTACATTCAGTGATGATTTTATCATAGTTTTCCTCCTGCATGAACTGCTTAGCCTTAAGGTAACCCGACCTGCAGGGGAAAAAACGAGAAGGAAACTGAAACTAAGGAGGCTATTTTGATTAATAGAATACACAATAAAATGATTCATAGAACAATCATCAAAAACACTGTGGGAAAGCAATTTCAACAATTTAAAGCAACGACTTTATAGTTACTTGCTGTTTAGTAAAAGTATAAAACATGCATGCCATCATAATCTCGCTCTCTTTATTGACAGTGCATTAATTAAGCACTATTATCCATATCTTTCTTTAATTTAGATATTCATAATTGTTACTAAACAAGAGCAGGATGGATGCTCTAAGGTTTAAAACTGCTTTGAAGATTAAAAAAGTGTATTGGATAGTTTAATACATCATCAAGACTTTAAAAATAGGATAGCACAGAGTTTTTACAACTAACTAGAAGCTTTTAAATATCAATCTTCAAAATTTATCAAATATATAGTTTTTAAAAATTTTCAGAAATTTGCCATGTTACAGTTCAGGGGTAGCGTTAAATTCCTTTCACTTAAGGATCTAGTAAAACAGTGAATTTGATAGGTACCCAAACTTTGGCATACAAACCTTGGTCTCTAAGGATTTCAACTGTGAAATTTATAAAATTCAGTGTAGGAGGAAAGTGATGTCTTATAGACTGCATATTATATTACTTAAAGCACTGAATTAATTTAATACTGTACCTATAACAATTCCAAATCTCTCAAATATTTTAATCTACTGCACTCCTGTTATACCACAAAAGTTTTTTAATATGATGGTGTACACAGGAAAACATGCAAAGACAAAATTCTAATGGTTGGCTCTCAAAAATAGCATGTTTGACACACCTCTGTTACTAACGATGTTTCTGTTTAACTGGCAGAAACAGACGAAAAACAGACTGGTTAGCCTAATGTGTTTTCAATAAATGAACTGTGTTAATCAGGTCAGACAAAAGTGAAACTCAAGCCTTCCCCACAATGCTCTATCATTTAAAATGTACAGAACACTAAATACAAAAAGTTTGGAGGATTGCATTATTTATCTTATTAAAAACAGCAAAATATTGTATGTCAGTTGCTTTTGAACCAGTGCGTTAAAAAATGACATTTTTAAACCATAGTAATGATGACACTTCATGTTGATTAGATAATTACTTAAACATACAGCTTATTTAATTACTATTGGCACCTTGATAAAAGTGGAATCCAAAGCATCTTAATAAACTGCAGATCAATCCTTTGATTTGATTTGAATATACAAAACTAAAGCTGATTTATATAGCAAAGTGATAACAAGTGACCTGGATGAACTGCTACATCTGCAGAGTACGCTTGTGCAAAAACCCAATTGTACTGAACTCTATGCCAATTTAAACATATTAACCTAAAACAAACATGTTTGGGATGTGAGAGGAAACTAGAATGCTTGGACCAAACTCATGCATTCTGGGAGAATGAGGTTACAATTATTAATAACTAACCTTAAAATAAAAAGTAACACCATAGACCTGTGAAGAAGAAAACGTGTAACTCAAACTAACAAAAAGCAATCTGCAATAAAATTTTAAAATCTATAAGTTAGTGATGGAGAAATGCATTGTTTCATCGTATCTAGTCGGTTTTCCCATTATTCTGAAAGGGTTGCAAAAACAAAAAAAATTTTGGTTCATGAGAAAAAGGTTTGCAAAAGTACATTGGAACTTCCACTATAACCAGTTTATATGGTCATGAGAGATCAAAACTTAACACCACTTAGTGATGACATTAACACGTTTTGGATCATAGAGGCATGCCTACATGTTCACCTTGAAATATTGTGGCAGACTGCCAATGTTTTATCTTATTCACAATAACCCTGGAAGTCTTATAAAGATCAACAGCATTATGAAGTACTAAAATATTATGGTTACAAAACTTAGCATGTCTTTTTAAGAAAGCTGTAACATACACAAAACTAGTATCTAATAGTACACATCTGACATAAAACACTTTTTAACTGCTACACTGAAAGTGTTGAGTAAAAGAAAATGGACACCTCACTTGCTCAATATCAATAGTTCTATAAAAATATAAAAATATTGCAAAGAGTATAGGAAAAGCTGTGCCAAAGGATGCTGTACCCAGCATGCAAAAGTAGGGATCAGATTATATTTGCAATCTTGGTTTTTAAGAAGAAAAAAAAAAAAAAGAAAAACAGCCTCACATATAAACATATCTTAAAATACTTTCTTTTATACTGCTTTTGTAATGTTCACTGTATGTGGCTCTAGTGGACACTCCAACAAGCAGGCTTATGAAATTAAAACAGCTGATCAAGTTTCACTTGAATCAGCGTAGTCTTATAGTTCAGGTTTAAATTGTTCCCTAACACACAGTTGTTTTATTGATAACTCAAAAAGGGTCTAGGCCCAGCCTATTCAAATGGCGGCCCAAAGGCCACATGCAGCACTGAAGTCACCCAAGCCTGTGGTCCTGCCAGAAACACACAAAAAAAAAAAAAAAAAAAAAAAAGGAGAGGAACAAACACCAGTACAGCACTCCACGTATCCTAGCAACATTCAACCCACAATTCAGTGTGCTGTTGTGTGACAGTACACTTCAGTATGGTTGTACCTGCACCTGGGCCATGCCAGTTGGTTGTGGCATTGACTACATATTAAATAATTTTATAATCAATTGTGTGCCACGTCTTGGTTGTATTCCAGTTTCATCAAGTGAGTGCGAACATGGGTTTTGTTACTTCAATGAAAGCTTTGTTACTGACAAGCATCGTCTCCACACTTTTCATATGATTGGTTGGCCCTCA
This sequence comes from Polypterus senegalus, assembly GCF_016835505.1. Taxonomy (NCBI): domain Eukaryota; kingdom Metazoa; phylum Chordata; class Cladistia; order Polypteriformes; family Polypteridae; genus Polypterus; species Polypterus senegalus. The sequence goes on along the minus strand of NC_053155.1, from coordinate 184,736,118 downwards.
ACTCACATGCTTTGATCATATGGATTCATGGCTGTTACAAGGACAACTATTAGCAATTAACACCCAAAGCAAAGAATAAATTAGAAAGGCTGCATTTGGTAAAAACATGCAAAAAGTTTGAAATTTTCTTTAAAACTTAAGCACTGATTGCTTTAATGGACTACATAACAATTTTTTTGTAGAATATAGAACTCATTTAACCTGTGGTTAATATTCTTCAATTTAAAAAATTCTGCGTTTGTAATTCTAAACTATCAAGCACAATTTTATGCAGAACAGTACACCTACGCAGGTGGTGTAATGGTAGTGTCGCTACTTTACAATAAGGAGATCATAGGTTTGTGTCCCGGGTAATCCCTGCATGGAGTTTTTGCAAAGTACTTTGAGTAGCAAGTAAAGCACTATATAAATGTAAAGAATTATTATACTTTCATTTATATTTTTCAATTTCAAATGTTATGTTTTTTCACTAAATAAACAAAACAAATAGCACTAGAACTCTAGGCCACAATATACCTTCACAGTACCTCAAACTCTACAAACGCAACATATGCACACCACCACCTTTTTGTTTGCAAAAAAGTCACTGATAATCACACATGTGCTGATTTAAAGCCACCCTATGTTTCCTCAGTGTGCAATAGACATAGTATTCATGTGTATTTTTCACTGTTACCACTTGTTATAGGTTTATGCACTGACAGCTTTGAGACCATTGAGAGTTCTTCTGTTAAATGCACTTTGTGATGTACCTGGGTCATATATGGCTAAATGCACTTTGTGATGTACCTGGGTCATATATGGCCAAAATATTTATTTTATTTTAGAAGGAAACAATTTATATTGTACTTTTTGATTTTATGTACTCTGATATGTGCCTGGGTTAAATGTGGGAAAAATGCTTTTTTTTTTTTTTCAAAAGTAGAAAAAAGTTATTGCTACTACCTCAGATTCTGTTCAGTTAAAGTCTTTATTTTTTCTTAGTGTACATTTTGATGTGCCTGTCTGTGTCAGATGGGGGGGATGGGGGGGGGTTATGGTAAAGAAAGGACCAAGGGATCACATGTGCACAGGACACTGTCTCAACCAGATCACTAGATGGCAGCCACATGGGTTGTAGTGGCACCTCTGATTCCCACAGTGCTCCATGAGAACTGGAGTTTGGCACTGCTCTGTTGGGTTCCGTGAATTGAGCCAGGGGGTGCTGCAGAGCCGTACTTCGAGCTTCCACCACACCTGGGAGTACTTCTGGATAATGTTGATGGACTACCTGAAGTGCTCCAGGATGCAGCATTAAAGGGACTGCATCACTTCATTCCAGGAGCCAGAGTCGGGAGGAGGAGGAGGACAAAGCTTGCCAGGAGGAGGAGTGGAGGAGGAAGGATAAAGAAGAGAAGAAAAGAGCTGTGTGCTTTATTATCTGTCCTGATTGGTGCTTTTGTACTGTGCATTAGTGAAAAACATTTTGGGAAGTATTTCCCACTGAGTAAGGCCTTTGTGTGTGCTGGACTTGTGCCTGGCGTCTGTGTCAGGTTTGGGGCACTGGCCACAACAGTCAATTTTTTGTGCTTGTGACATTTAAGGAGCACCAAGAAGCAATAATCTATTAGAGCCCAAAAACAGAATTGTTTAACATCTATGGGGTCCATGACCCTAAGTGTGATGCTGATGGAATATACAGTAGCATGCAAAAGTTTGGACACCCTTAATGTGAACAGGTAAGCGAGCAGAAGATAAACTGAACACCAAAAGGCATAAAGTTAAAGATCATGGCTCGCAAAACTGGTAGCCCATCGTCCCGGGGCTATTAACTTTTCCCATCAGGCTACCAAAACACCGCCTCATCTGATGGGCTACCTGAAATTATACTCCGAGTGAAATCAAATTCCCTCCTTTATTTGTTTTTTCCACTCTCATGACTTGCTATTTGAATAAAAACGTTCATGGAACAAATAGGTTTTTAATCATGACAATTTGTCGGCACCAACATATATGCTTATGTGCATGAGAAATGAGTTTACTTCTCTCTTCTCTGTTTCATAGTGTAATGATCCAGCTGGAGAATCAGAGGGTCATGGACAGCTAATAAGCACGGGCACTGTGCTTTCAGAAGGTGCAGTGCAATGCGCAAATAAAGCGCAGAACACAAGAGACAGGATGAAGTGTGGAAGTTGCTGGAACAGAGATGTTCTGTCTAGGCGTTGGTGAGAGCGAGGTGGTGCACACACTGTGCTAGAGCAGCAAGTGTGCAGATAAAAAAAGTGCAGCACGGTATGTAAGAACAGTGCAGTACAGTGCTCAGTAGATGTCCAGCCACATCTGCCCCCTGAATCTCCAACCAAATTATTACAATATGATGTCTGGCAATCACAATTGATGCATTTCTGCTACCCCATGTAAAAACGTATAATAATCTATTTACTGTTGCTAAATGATAAGAGTTTTATGGAGCCCCTAAAGGGACAAACAGAAAAATCCTTTACACCTTTCTGGTGCTCACACAGAAATTTAAGGATTTTTTTTTTGCCCATGTCCCTTTACAGGCTCTGTAGTGTTTGCATGGGCCATGAATCTAATTTAATTATAGTGTGCAAAGTTGCCGACACCTGTGTGTGTGTGTGTGTATGTGCATTTACACAAATTTATCAGCCCTACTCCGCAAAAACAGACAAGTCAAAATGAAGAACAGTGAACAGAGGAAAAAGAGCAAACCTCCACAAAGTGGAAGAATTCAGAAATATCTGACTATGAGGTAAAAAGAAATCACAACTTTTTGATGTCAAGGACAAAGGAATTTCCATGGCTGCAACTTGATAAGCTAAATGACACAATGTTCCAACTAGACGAGTGTTTTTGTTACTGAAAGCAGTAATTTAAGTTAAGACCCAATCAGAAAGCATGACAAATCTGAGCATCACAAGAATTGTATGGGTTCCCAGTCAGCAGCTTCTGCCTCTGAACAAACACTAATAGCAAAGAACATAACAAAAATGAACAAAGCACAACATGAAGTCTTGACAAACGTTTTCAGAACAGCATACAATGTTGCCAAAAGTGAACTACCATTAGCAAAATGTAACACCCTGTGCAAACTTCAAGTCGTAAATGGCCTAGATCTTGGTTCTACTTATCGCAATGATCATGCATACAGAGAATGTATTGTAGTAATAGCACAAACGTCAAGAGATCAGACTGAAAAGGAAATACAAGAAAACAAATTTTTATCAGTTCTTGCAGATGGCAGCACAGACGTTGGCATCATAGAACAAGTGTTGGTTCATGTCAGGTAAGTGAAAGATAATGGTGTCATATCCACTTACATGATCAAATGTTAACCAGTGTAGAGAGCAAATGCATCAGGTGTTTTAGCAAGCTATTGATGAGGTAGTGAACACAATGGGTATCAGTGAAGAGACATGGAAGGAGAAAGTAGTGTGTGCAAATTTAGATGGAGCTGCAGTGATGATGGATGAGAAAACAGGGGTAGCTGTGAGACTGAAACAGCAGATACCCCACATCATAAAAATCCAATGTGTGGCACACAAATTATAACTTGCAGTATTGGATAGTGTGAAAGGTTGTGAGTATCTGGTCAAGTGTGAGTATACACTGTAAACCTTCTTTTTTTTTTTATTAATTTTATTACAATCCATACAAAGCAATCAAGTTTTTACAAAAAGAAGAATTGAGTTAAGAACAGATCGATCCCCACCCCTGAGAGAGAGAGAGCAAGCCAAACGGCGTAAAATTTAAGACTTGTTAACATACCTAAATTAATAAATTCTCTGTGCTTTATAAACTTATTTTAAAATATTACTGATTAGATCCTGCCATGTTTTGAAAAAAGTCTGTACGGATCCTCTAACTGAGTATTTGATTTTTCCAATTTCAAATAATATAACACATCAGTTTCCCACTGACTTAAAAGAGGAGAGTTTGGGTTCTTCCAGTTTATCAGAATGAGTCTGCGTGCCAAGAGTGTAGTGAATGCCATCACAATTTGTTTGTCCTTCTCCACTTTAAGCCCCTCTGGAAAACCCCAAACACAGCTGTTAATTGGTTAGGAGGGATTGTGAGTCCCAGGCTGTCTGAAAGGTAATTAAAATTTTTTGTCCAGAATAATGTTAATTTGGTGCAGGCCCAGAACATGTGACTCAGTGAGGCTGGGGCTTGGTTGCAACGTTCGCAGGTTGGATCATGCCCTGGAAACATTTTGGAGAGTTTTAGTTGAGACAGATGTGAACGATATATAATTTTGAGTTGTATAATTGTATGCTTTGTGCATATGGAGCTCTGTATTGCTAAATGTAAAACCATCTGTAAATCATCTTTAAGATATACTGTACTATAATTCTCCAAAGAAGTGAAAAGAACCAAGAACCAAGTGAAATAAGTGAACTGCTTAATGAGAAAGTGGCTGATTTCAGTGGCCTGATAAGCACACAGTGGCTGCCAAGCAGGCTGAGATGTATAAAATTACACTGCCACTGATGTGCATATGGAGAATATCATGCAAACAAATCAGTTAGTGGAAAGCACCACATCATGCTAACTCAAGACTGCAAACAAAATCAGAAGAATACCACAAAATCTTGGAAACAAAGTTCACACTGAAAGATGACAGTAGCATGGGCATACTGTGGAACTCAGTTCATAAAAAGCCAACGACAAGCTAGAAGTAGTGAGGGGACAGACAAAGGTACCCTTAGGGCAGAGTTTCAGAAGATTATTTACAACAGAGTTAAGTACATGGACAGCACATTTAAAAATCTGTCTGAAAAGCCTCTCTCTTATTGCAAAGTTTTTGACCCTTCTACTGTTCCCCGCCCCAGAGAAGAACTGGTAAATTATGGAGATGAAGAGGTGAATTATCTTGTCACACAATCTGAAACACTGAATGACCTCAAGCCATCTCTCTATAAATGGGGAATTGTTTGAAACTTGTTGCCCAGACAAGGCAATTAGTTCCTGGATGTATTCTGGAAAAGGTTCAAGACATCGGGAAAATAACACACCGGCAAGATCAAAGAACAGAGAAGTAGAAACTAATGCACAGAAGCCAAGGGTGGAAGCTGATGAAGCTGTACCATCAACATTGTGTGGTACTCTCTCATCTGTAGTTTCAGTTGAGATCTGGGATTCAGAATCTGACACAGATGGGTTCATGGTTAAATTCATCATATTGTTCATACAAGTTTCAATTCAGTTAGAACCAAATGCATATTTATGTTGATAACTGTTACTTGATTGTTGAATGATTTATGCATGATTGTTGGCATTTTTGTTTTGAAAATAAATTCTTTTAATAAATTTTTTGACTATATCTAACTTTCTGTATTAAGAGACTGAGTTTTTTATTCAGGCTACTTAAATTCTTTTCAGGCTACCAAAATCTCAAGATTGCCTCCCCGAAGGGCTACCAGGGATTTTGAAATTTTGTGAGCCATGAATATGACATATTTCTTTAATATTTTAAGCAATATTGCATTTTCATTTCCATCATTCACAGGTACAACATACCAAAAAAAATGAAAAAGACCAGAAGTAAAGGTTTGGGCACCGAGATGTACGGTGCTTAATAACACCCCTTTGGCAAGTATCACAGCTTGTAATCGCTTTTGGTAGCCATCTACGTTTCTTTGAATTCTAATTTGCAAAAGGCTTCTAATTCTGCCAGATTCTTGGGCCATTTTGCATGCACTACTTTTTTGAGATCTATCCACAGATTTGTAATGAGGTTTAGGTCAGGGAATTGTGAAGGTCATGTCAAAACCTTTAGCTTGTGCTTCTAGAGCAACTCCATTGTAACTTTTGAGGTGTATTTCAGACCATTATCTTGTTTGTACAACCTTCTTAACTCTTGGAAGCAAGAGAAAATTAAATGTAAAAACATACTTAACTAACTTAACTTCAACATTTTACAGATGAGGGATATTGGCTTCCAGAATTTGCTGGAATTTATTTAAATCCACTCTTCCCTCTACCAATGATGTGTTCCCTGTGCCACTGGCTGAAACACAAGCACAAAGCATGATCAACAAGCCCCCATACTTAGTTGAAGAGGTGTTACTTTCCTGGAATTAAGCATCCTTTTTCCTCCAAACATACATTTGCCAAAAAGTTCTACTTTGACTTCATCGGTCTGCAGGACTGGTTTCCAAAATGCATCAAGCTTGTTTAGATATTCAAAGTTTGCAAACTTTAGGCACTGAATATTGTGGCTAGGATGCAGGAGAGGTTTTATTCTGCCAACTCTAACACAAAAGTCATATTTGTTCAGGTGTCGCTGCAAAGTAAAACAGTGCACTACAACTCCAGAGTTTGCTAAATCTTCCTGTAGGTCTTTTGCAGTCAGTTTTTATTTGCCTTTCTAGCAATCCAACTAGCATTTCTTTCAGAAAGTTTTCTTGGTCTTTCAGACCTCAACTTGACCTCCTCTGCTCCTGTTAACTGCCATTTCCTAATAACAGCTACCTGAAAACGCTTTGCCATCAATTACTGTATTTTATTTTCAGTGTGCTTAGAGAAGCCCATGGCTGCTGATTGTCAGGAAAAGGTTCGAGGAGTCAAATAATTTGAACAGCTTTGTAATTTGCATCACCTGGGGTTTCCTACAAATGACCGTGAACAAGCTATAGCCCTAACAAGATAATTAAGGTCTGAGACCTTAGTAAAAGTTAACTGAGACCTCAAATTTATCTTGAGATGCATTTTCCTTTTTTCAGTGTACAATTGCACAAAACAAAAACAATACAACACTAATCTTGAACAAAATGCTTATCTTTAACTTTATGCCTTTTGGTGATCAGTTCATCTTCTGCTCACTTAACTATTTATAGTAACAGACAATATTAACCAAGGGTGCCCATACTTTTCCATGCCACTACATGGTGTATAAAGAAATATTTTGGAAAAATAACAAACATGATCCATCCTGTTCAAAGTTTTTTTTTTTTTAAATTAATTTAAAATAGAAAAACATAACAAGTGGTCTACTCAGCAGCCAAACAAGTTTATACTTGAGTTGCATGAATAATACAAACATGAAATAATATAAAAATTATAAATATGTCCACAATTAAGAAAGGAAGGATGCGCAGCAATCTGTAGCAGACTGACTGAATGCATAACTACATTATAGCTCTGAATCTATGCATTACATAATTAAATTATACATATACATACACACAACACATCTCTATAAGCCACAACATAAAAACCATTGACAGGTGGAGTGAATAATATTGAATATCTCTTTACAATGGTACCTGTCAAGTCCTAGGGTATATTAGGAAGCAAGTGAACAGTCAGTTTTTGAAGGTGATGTGGTGGAAGTAGGAGGACAAATTGCTGAAAAATTTGATGCTGGCCATGAGAAAAAGGTGACAGAACATATACTGCAATGCAGCTTGCTGTGTAGCCACAGATGAGATGAGTCCATGCTGAGCCCTGTCCACTGCCATAAGCGCCTAAGATGGGCATGTGAGTGCCAGAAGTGGACCGTGGAGCAATAGTGGCCTGGTCTGATAAATCAAGTTTTCTATTAAATTATGTGAACAGCTAGAAGAAATGGCAGCAAAATGAACTACGGGAAGAAGATAAGCTGAAGGAGGCAGTGTGATGCTCCAGGCAATAGTCTGCTGAGAAAACTGGGTTCTGCCATTCATGTGGATGCTCCTTTGACATGTACTACCTACCAAAAGATTGTTGTAGACCATGTTCACCCCTTCAAGGCAATTGTATTCCCTAATGACAGTGGCCTCTTTCAGCAGAATAATGTGCCCTACCACACTGCAGAATTTGTTCAGGAATGGTTTAAATTCCCCAGATCAAGCATCCATCAGATGTGCTGAAAAAACAAGTCTGACCCATGGAGGACCACCTCACAACATACAGGATTTAAAGGATCTATTGCTAATGTCTTGGTGCCAGACAACACAGAACACTTTCAGAGGTCTTGCTGAGTTCATGCTTCAACTGGTCAGAGGTGTTTCGGTGCCACAAGTGGGACCAACACAATACGGTGTAATGCAAAACTATTCAATTCCCTTGAAAGTCATCATAATTTTCTGCATGATAAAAGATGTGTACACACTGTACATATTTTTATGACTGATAGCAAAATACAACAGGAAATCCACATTAATGTAATTTAAAAATGACTTCTACTGATGCTATGAAATGGTCTGTACTTTACATAGTCAGCCTCGAGTGGTTTACCAGGGAATGTCAATGGATCTGTCCTGTCCTTGGAAAGTCTTGGTATTAGTGATGTAAAAGCTCAACATGCAATCCAAACTCTCTCATTCATTTGATTTTAAAGGAATGCTCATATCATGGATGCTCCTAAAGGTCATGGATTTGTGAAATTTTAGCTCTTCAATGTTACCACTTTGTAATGAATAAATCAGATTAATTTAAACTTTTATAATGTATACCCAAGAATGCAGCAAGAAATGCTAAAGAAGTTCTCAGAGGTATTCTTTCCCTTTTACAGGGGATGATTATCTGTCTCAGTGAGCATATCTTACCCTAATCTTTTCTGCAACCAAAAAAAGGCTGTAATAAGCCAGGCTTGTCAAGTTTAGTGAGGCTTGCTCATTTAGCTTGTTTGCTGAACACTATTTGGTCACTAGCTAACTCTAAGCTTCAGAATATATGTCGTTTTCATTGTTATATAACACAAAGTATCTGAAAAGTCTCATACAATTACGGAAAATACTACTATACAAGAGTTAAACTACTTCGGCTTATTAATGGCACAAACGTTTTGATTTCAACAGTGGATGTCACAGACTATCTAGCAAGTGGCATAGTCAAGTACAAACTCTCTCAATGTAACAAATACCATATAATAAAAAGGGAAGACTTAAAACACAGAAGGCCTTCGAAAATTCACAATAGGATTTATAAGTCTTCAAGCCTTTAATGCCTCACCTTTCTTTGACTACAGCAGCTTCACCCTCCTTGTCTTTATCTTCATCTGCCTTCTCTCCCTTCAAGAGCGGCTGAGAAATAATGTCATCTGTAAAGGAGCTGAAGTAGGACTTGATGAACTGTGGAGATGGCATCAAAGGTTCTCGGTTCTAAGTTGAGGAAGAAGAAGATAAGAACTACACTTTAACTAAAAACAAAACAGGGCAGACTGCTTACAGGAAATAAGTGTCTAAGACATCTGGTCTAGAATCAGAGTCACCTCTGTTTAAAAGTAGATAACTACAACCGAGTTAATCTATAATCACCAAGGACAGAATATTTCAGAGGTAATCTACAGTCACCCTAACTACAAAATCACTGATTATGTGTGTATAATAGTTGTACTGCATTCACTAGTCTTGTTCTGTCTAAATTCTTCTCATTTTGGGATACATGAGATGAGGTCCGAGTTTAGGATATATGGAGTGTGGGAGTGAAATTCCTCGAGTACAATAGTTATGCCCAGGTTTAGCACAATACTGTACTAGATTCTACAGCTTAGTTTTTAACAACAGAAAAAAAAAAAGTTTGTCTTTATCCAAATTAAAAAACCTATGGCCATATGTACTTGACTATAATCATTTTGTCCAAAAACGGGGGCATAGTTATATAAAAGGATAATTTCACTTTTTATTTTTCTCAAGTTGAAATAATTCTAGCTACCAAGGGGGCAAACCAGCACAACCTGGTGCCAGTCCCAAGCCTAGATAATCAGAGAGGGTTAGGGTCAAGCAAACAAGACAAAAATGTTAAATGTACAAATGTTAAGCATGAGCTGAGCAATAGGTAGTGTGGCTAGTAAAGTGCTAATTGGCCACATAATATCACCAGTACAATTAAAAAAGGGTGCAAAAACACTTAATGTAAGCCATAGAGAGAGACAGAGAGAGGAAAAAAGACTCTTTAGCTTTTCCCGTTAATAGTTTACTTTCACAAACAAAGTAATTCAAACTAAACAATTTAAAATTCAACACAATCACAAAATGTTAACCACAGGGTAAGTATTTATACATAGATGTGGAAATCTAAACCATAAGAAAACTCTGAGGTTAAACAATTTATTGTAATATTTAGGAACAATCATTACTATATATCCTAAATAAGATTTAAATAAATGAGATAAGGGTCATGTATGTTAGCAGAGAGTAGAATGTAACCTTGTATTTTTCTTTGGCCTTTTCCTTCCCAAGCTGTTTGAGTACTTTGTCTGCCAAATGCATACTCTGTTGATTCTGGAATCCTTCAAGGATACAAACGGCTGTCACATCTGTGGTAGACACAAATCAGAATCACTGCATAACTAAGTCTTATCTTTACTATTAGATGTGTTAAGGACTGTAAATTAAACCATTCAACTTAATTTTTCTAGACAGCAAATCAACTCTTTCATATTTATAAATTTCACTATAAAAATATGATAAAGGATGATACTGAATTAAAAAAAACAAACATATGAATATAATTTAAGAAGATCAAATATAACTATAATAAAGTCATATTTTATTAAATTGACAACTGCCTTTTTTCTCACCTTATTATAAAATCAAATTTTCATTCTTATCACACCTACCTGTTTGATACAATTTTTTTCTTTTAAATTCACTGTAAGACCACTACTACTGATGCTCTCTTAATACTGAAACACCTTCTATTTATGTCTCTTTCTTTGCTTGTCAATAAACTATAAATACTAACTAAACAATGAAGTGTATTTAAGGCCCCCAAAAAAAAGAATATTAATGTTTGGCAACATACGAATTGTCCACATAAACACAGAAAAATAAGATTTTTGAGAAGATTACATTTTAATGAAACAAAACTTAACTTGACATTAAAAAAAGAGCAAAAAGGTCATAGCATTTTGTTGGAGTTGATGCTCCACACTCACAGAAGTATTCACACCTTGGGCCTTAGTTATTCTAACTAAATGCCAGAACGTGTGGTAGCAGGTCTGGGAAAATAAATTACTAGCTGTCGCGCAACCCCATGCAAAAGGTGCAAATATCTGATATTCCTTATTAAATATACACTAGCCTATCTTTGCAATGGAAAATTGACTTAGTGGAAAAACTACAGGAAGTCTAATACACTTTAAAATGTATTAAGGAGGAAAGCTCATTAGGCTTTCAAAGGCATACCAGGTCAAATGCCAATAAAACTCGACACAAAAGAATACTACAATATTATTTTATTTGTAAATCTAACAGGAGTACTATCTATAGCTTATACCCTGGTATAAGGTATCTACATTTGTTTATTTGTATAATGCTTAATTTAATTTTAAAGTTTATTTACATTCAATAGAGGTTATATGGTTATGTATATTTTCCCATGTTGTCAAAGACTGCATAATTCAAAAGCTATTTTGCAAGTGCTATACCTCAGCAGGCTGAACTCGGTTTGCTGTTAAGTATCTACTCATAGGTCCCTGCTACTACTCTTTTCACTAAAAAAGAACCTTAATTAGCTCTGTAAAGTTGAGCCTCATCTCAATTCAAGTAAACTCATACAAAAAAATAAATCTTAATCACCACAACTAGTACTGCATTTTTTTTTTAAAGTAGAGCACAGTATTATCTAGCTCCCCTACAATGACTCAAGAACTCTAAAATGCGAACAGCTGTTTAAGCGACATTTGTGCAATTTCAGGTATCATTTCAACTGCTTCACTTTTTACTGCATTTATTTAATGTTCAAATTAAATGGTGTGCAGCACTTACGCATAGTTTGATTAGTTACTTGAAAATTGCTTAGTCCTGTTACACAAAACACAGTAAAGTATGCACCTGAAATTTCTCATGTTTTTAGATGTGTATTTTAAGACCTTTTTCAACTATGGCATTCAACAGATGAAATATACTTACTAAATCTGTCTAGTATACATAGCTAATGCTTTCTGGCTGTAGGCCTTAGAAGGAATTCCTCAAATAAACTATAAGCGATATCAGTTCTGGCACAGAGCCACTAATCAGTAATGACAGATCTTAGGAGAAGCCAATTAACCATTTTACTAAAAAAAAAACACTTGCATGCACATGAGTTGTGTCCTTGAAGAGTATTAGTTTAATAATACCAAAGTACTAATATTTAGCAAAAGAAATTCTAAACATGAAGTTCTCTACATTTTACTCTTGGAAAAGCATAGAAAAGGGTTTGACAGAAATCATCAAAGGTAATTACTGTTGGACTGAAATCATAATATACTGCAGCTAATCCACTATGCTTCAATGCTTTTAACTATAAAGCAACACATACCTTCCAGGCACTGTTTCTTGTTGTCCAGACGTTCATATGCCTTTGCCCTACGAAACAGAGCTTTGATGTACCTTGGATTTAGCTCTACTGCTTGTGTACAGTCCTCTACAACCTGTTTCCACTTTTGCTGCATAAACAAGAGAAGTGAGAAGAGAAAAAGATGTTAGTCAAGTAACTTTGACCAAAACTGTAATATTTCAGCCATTATATTGTATCTTTAACTACTCTTCTCTGTCGTTTAATCCTTCTCTTGATGCTGGCCTTTGCATGACTCTTAAATGCTCATAAAGCACTACAGAGTCAGCATTTTCAGGAACTACATAAAGATCTTTCAAAATTTAAGCATATGAACTAAGGGAGAAATGTCTTTTTCTCAAACATACTGTATGTCAGTATTTAACTGTGCTGTTATTTTGTTCATCAAATGATTACGGTTTCAACATACATATTGTACATTTTTCATTCATTCTCTGTTCTTTAAACAAAAAAGTAAATTGCTATGCATGTGTATCAGATGAAAGTCTTATTATTGTTCTTTTTTTTTAGTAAATGTCTTTAAGAAAAGCAACTTACAAAATGTAAAAATATACAATACATATACTAAGCATTTATTACAGCATTTACTGTGATGCCGAGATAAACTGGCAAGATATCAACAAAATCATGAATTAATAAAGCTGAAATAAGGCCATTAGATAAACAGAGTCCTGGGATGCTTTATGCAGAGAGGTTATTTTCAAGAGGCTCCTCTAGAAAGTCAGCGGGAAGCGTGTTCCATTATTTGCAAAAAAAAAAAAAAAAAAACAAACAAAAAACACACAACATGACAATCAGGAAACTTTGTACTATGTTTGGGGAAAGAAGGTACAATTATTAGATAGGTCAAAACAGAGCACATATGTTTTTATATTCCCCAAAGTGGAAATGTAAACAGTGAAAAGAAAATGTAAATGTGACAGGAATATATAATCCAAAAATTTTCAGCCTTAATAGAGTACTTAAACACAGTGACATATGTTTATGTAAAACGGCATTAAACATTTGTTTTGTGTAGGTCAGCATTTCTTAATATACTTTGGGCTACAAAATGCTACACAAAAGTACTTGATTTTACTGAACCAGTATGAAAATTTTCCAACAAAAGTGAAAAACTACAAAATAAACTGTAATTTGAAAAATACTTTACTCCAAAATGTTTAAAGTTTCAGACAAGAGAGATTTAAATGCAGTCTTGATGGAAGGATGTATTATACTAAGTTCATTGTTGTCATGTGTACAGAATACAGTGAAATTCTTACTTGCACAATATAAAACAACATAAAAAGACATAGCCACTCTCTGGCATGATATGTAGTACTTTGACTTAGTACTTGCGCCCCTTTGATTTTGCCTAGTCTATGCAATGAACGGCTTCAGACCTATAGACAAAATGTAATGTTAGAGAAAGTAAACTCAACTGAACGCAATACACAGTTTTTAAATCATTACTTTCTTTATTCAAGAATAAAAGATACCCCATACACATATCAGCCAAGGGAAAATGTAATAATTGTCCCCACAGGTTTAATACTTGCTTGTAGCACTTTTCGCACCAATAATTGAAACTAAATTCTTTCTATAATTTGATACTAGTCTTTCACATTGCTGTAGGGGAACTTTAGTTCACTCTTCTTTGCAACACTGCTTTAATTCAGACACTCTGGTAAACATGAGCTGACCATTTCAGTCGGAGCCTCAGCATCTCACTTATATTTAAGTTAAAAATTTGACTGGGCCAATGCAAAACATAATTTTGTTTCTTCACATCCATTCAGTTGTAGACTTCCTTTTGTGATCTGGGTAATTTTCTTGCTGCATAACCCACTTAAACTTCACTCTCACGTCAAGAACAGATGACCAGACATTGAGAATATTTTGTTACATAAGGCAAGTTTCCATTCAGTTTTTGCGACGTTTTGTTATCGACAAACAGAATATACGTAAAAAAAATGTGCGAAATTTGCTTGTTTCCATCCAACTGGCTTTTTATTGATAAAATGGTGTGCGTGATGACGTCAT